>NW_026878715.1:0-25143 GCF_032173495.1 Musca vetustissima | reverse complement strand
TCTATAAACTTCATTCTCGAGATGTAACCCTTTTTGTTTGTCTGTGTGTCTCCTTTTTTGTGTTTTAAAATTTACTAGTAAAACAGTAAACGTAGGGTTTGTGATTTTGTTTGGAATTCGCAATACACAGCAGCAGCTGGAGAATTTATTCAGAGATTGTAAAGCATAGTAAATATTACTATCAACTAAAAATAATAAAATACTAGGGTGGGGGTTTCTTGGGATATTCTCTGCTCGAGATATAAGATATAGATATAAGATAATGTCATGAAGATGCTTCTTTTGGTAAGCGATTTTTTCCAGGAGTGTGATTAGGGTATTTTGTGAAGTCAATGAGGGCCTTTGTGGAAATCTTAAGCTGACCATACCCTTTCTCGAAATCTTAAGCTGACCCTACCCTTGTTTAAAACAGTTTTATGGTAGATTTTCATCTCCTGTGCGATGTTACGACTGCTAACAGCCGGTCAACTTCGATCATTTCTCCGATTTTATCGACCGGCCTACCTGTGCGAGGGTCATCTTTAATATCGGAACCATAAATATAAATAAATGTAGAATGTACCAAATTCTCTCTTTGTTCACTTCAATTCATAACACCCTGTAACTCACAACTGAATGTACCAAACTAAAAACAGCAAAATATTTTTTTACTGCGAAGTGTCACTCTCCCATCGAGCATAAATCTGAAATTGTTTTATCGATACTTTATGAGAAATCCATCAGTGCAGCCATCCAAGAGTTTTGGAAATTTTAAAGAGACATTCTAGATGAAGTAGAGTTTCAAAATAAATAAAAGAGTCGGATGTTTGTCTCCTAACAGCCTTTTCGAAGGCACATTGACATGAAATTGAAAATTAAATATATAATCTATATGTGAACCGACTAACATCAATCCATACATATGCCATTCTTCAAACTATGCTTTTCTGCAACCTATGTTCATTCGGGTAAATTTAGAGTCGTTTGCGTACAATGGGACAACTTTATTTAAATCGATTTAAACCAAACTTGATACACGCTATCCGGTATACCGCACTGTTCAGTATTTAATCTCAATCAGACATCCGTTCGCACCAATGGTAATAATGCCATTATAGTCTCAATTTGATACGTTGTGCAAAATGTCGTGTCAATCGGACAAACATTAGCAGTTTGGTGCACCTAAAATCGGACGAACATATATATGGGAGCTATATCTAAATCTGAACCAATTTTCACGAAATTTAACACAATCATTCTAGACTTAACTCAGTACGCTATCCGAAATTTCGTGCAAATCGAATGATATATAAGGACTTTGGTGCACTATTTACCTTGAATCGGACGAAGATATATATGGGAACTATATCTAAATCTAAACCAATTTTCACGAAATTTAACACACATTATTGTAGACTTAATTCAGTACGCTATGCGCAATTTCGTGCAAATCGAATGATATATAGGAACATTGGTACACCATTTACATAGAATCCACTAAAATATATATGGGAGCTATATTTAAATCTGGGCCAAATAAATGAACTGTACCAAAACCCAAGGTTCAGGAATTTTATGAGGTTCTCGTTTGATTTATTAAGCATAAACGAACGACTGCATTCAGGGATTCTGCTCATTTTCTTTATTATGGAAAAATTGGCCTTTTTATTCCCTTCACAATATATCTTGATCAACATGTCCGATTTAATCATGTCCGTCTGTCTGTTGAAATTTTTAAAATATAAATTTTAGATTTTATCATACATATTCTATAGTTTAGTATAAAAACTTCAATATACCGCTCAACGATATTTTGGCTACAATGTTATATTTTGGTTATTATACGTACCATGGTATAGTCCCCTTATAAAAGTCCCAATAAATTTAAGGTATTTTAAATGTCCATCTTATTTTGGAGGGTCCGTTTGAACTTAACTACTTTTTAATTTTCCGCTTTAATTACAATCATAAAAATGCTTCAATTATTGAAGGCCCTCAAAAGCAATTGGCCCTCAAAAAATCCCATTCTAAAAAAATTCGCACCAAATTCACTAAACAATATACACATGTATGTATTTGTATTTGCTTCACATATGTTGCATATGTTTTTCTTTGAACTTTTCGTGTGAAGTGTACATTTGAGTTTTGAGCGAATATTTCCATTGTTGCTGATGTTGACAGTTGATGTTGTTATTGTTGTTGTTGTTGCTGCTGTTATAGTTGGCGTTGATATTTTCTTGTTTACTTGCAATTTATGAACAACATAACAGAATAAATTTCATAATCAAACAACAACAACACACAAACTAAACATCGAATGAAATGGAAATTATGAAATGAACGTTAACATTTTGGAATAGGATGGAGAATAGTTTTTGAAGAGGAGAATATTTGTTTATACGATTGTTTTGCGGAAAATAGTGATATAATGCAACACTTCACATTATAATATGACGCTATAGTCGGCGGTGGTGATTATTTGATTTAAATTTAAGAGCAAATTGGATTGCATTATTAAATATTGTAATATTAAAATAATTTTTATATTAATACCCTACAAGCCACGTATAAAAAATAATAAGGAAGAGGATTGTGAGTATGTATGTTAATGCCAAATTAGTGTCGTATATACCGGATGCATATCAAATAGTTACATTCTTGCATTTCCATTTCTTAATATTATTCAAGTAGTAATTTACTGTAAAAACACTCAAAACGTAAGTGTTGTAAATACAAGCACTTACACATTATAATATTAGACTCAATCGAATAAATATGATTTATGTGTATGGATTTATTGAACGTAATTTATGTGATCACATGTCTTCATTAAAATCGAATGAGATGTTAAGTAAGTTTATACGTTATTATCGTATTTTTCTACTTCTACCCTACTATATATCTAATATATATTCGGAGTCAACGAAAAGTAGCTCTGGTGTAAATTATATATTTATTTAGTTTTGCTATACAGCCTAATGTTTACTTAATTATTTGGGCTGTAAACCTTCGTTCTTTTATTGTTTAAATTTTTATTTTTTGTGGTTCAGGGTATTATGTATTTGTGCATATGTTTGTAACAGGCAAAAGGAATCGAGATAGACCCATGGATCCATTTGAGAATTTGCATACAATCACTTTCTGAGTCGATTTATGCATGTCCATTCGTCAGTCCGTCCATATATTTTTGCGAACAAAGTACAGATCGCATTTATGATCCTATTTGGATGAAATTTTGCACATGTCACTTATTCGGCCCAAGGATGAACCCTATTGATATTGGAGAAAATCGGTTTAGATTTAGCCATAGGTATCATATATAATTTCGTCCGATTTTATGTAAATGGAGCACCATACTGCTAATATTGGTCCGATTTAGACAAAATTTTGCACAGAGTATTGAATTAGGTCCATATTGATGTATTTCAAGTTCTGTTGAAATCGGTTCAGATTTAGATATAGCTCCCATAAATGGAGCACCATACTGCCAATATTGGCCTGATTGAGACAAAATTTTGCACAGAGTACTGAATTAGGTGCAGATTAATGTATGCCAAGCTGTCTTGAAATCGGTTTAGATTTATATATAGCTCCCATATATAGTTTCGTCCGATTTTATGTAAACATAACACCAAAGAGTCAAATTTAGGCCGATTGGCACACAATTTTGCACAGAGTACTGAATTATATCCAATTTTTTATATGGCAAGTTTTGTTGAAATCGGTTCAGATTTAGTTCCCATATATATTTTCGAAGACGTTTCAGGTCAAGACATAGCTTCCATATATATTTTCATCCGATTTCATCAAAATGATGTATCAAGTAACTAAAGTTTGTCCGCTCAGGACGAATTAGTGTACATCGTGCCAAAGCGAAACCAGATTTTGTGTCGAGATAAATTTTTATAGCTGTATTGCAGCATACCGAATGGTTACAGTTGCTCAAATAAGTCTATTTATATACAAATCTTATACATATTTTGTTCGATGATTGACATTCAATTCTTTATAAATTTTAGATTGGTGTGTGTATGGGATGTTTTAATTTAGTTCAAATATCTATGTACTTCATGCAGTTAATTTTGTCCGATTCAATTTCAATGGTCCTGCGAAGAGGTTATGTCCGTTCTATCTAAAGGATATAAGCATCTCTTGTATCTCATATTGTCGGCTCCGTCCAACTTTTGAACATTCCTTGCTGTTTTTTTTTTTTTTTAATTTGTGTTTTTTTAGTGGTGATCATAAAGTGAATAACAATGAAAAAATAAAATAATAAAGTAAATACAACAAAATAGAAGTTATTCGATTCGAATCTTTTTATATCATAATAATTTTAACAAACCTTAAAAAAGTCCGGTCTGGGGATGGAGATGTTATTTTATGTTACAATGGTGTAGTGTATGATATTATCGGCCCCGTCGGATATATAGTACTAAGAATTGTTATTTGGTAAAACAGTCGAAAAATGTACACAAAAAAGTGCATTTGTCAATTTAACACTGACCACAACACTACTAGCCTACATCTGCTAGTTCTGACACCTTGTCATTTAATACAAATATATTGTCCTCTAGTAAAGATTTCCAAGTATTTTCTTATCAATTTCACAATTTTTGCATACATTAACTTATATGTGTCATAAGTACTTACAAACGTACATTCATTCAGTTGTCTTCTTGTAAGTGCATTTCCTATTTTCTTGACAATATTTTGACATAAAACAACAACATATTAAGTTATTGGAAAACCCACTTGAAAAGATGTGTTTATTTGTTATATGAAGCAATCACATATTCATAAAAAGAACAGCAACAAAAAAGAGAGAAATGATTTAAATATTTGATAAGAAACCCTACATATCAGACTAACAAATGAACAAGATGAATTGAAAAAAATTTTGAAGAGAAAATAAAGGAAAATGTGGGCACACATGCAAAGGCTATTTTTCCCACACATAACTGTGTGTGCATTTTTAAGTGGTGTTGTGTCTCTCAAGTGTCAAAAATGTGGACAGTTGAAAAAAACAAAATTTAAAAAGCTACACTTTTACTTTTATAAACCACAAATATATATTTTTGAAATATTAAATCAAATTGGACAGAAAGTATTTTTTCGAATTTGTTCTAATATACAAAATAAATGGTATTTCGGTGAAAAATATAGATACAAATTATCATACTAAGATATTCACAATTTTACAATGTTTTGGCAATTACAAATATGTTCTATGCAATGATAAGTGAGCTTTAATCTGCGACAATCTCAGAGACATGTTGCCAATAAATTTAAATTACCTCATAAACGACAAGAAGTATAGGTTTGTTAAATTATATATGGACTCATAAATATTTATTATGCCGAACATGGGGCGGCACCGTTTTATGAGAGATATACCAAACCGATATTGATAATCTTTGGTAAGAAAATTTGACGACCCATAAAAACCCGAAATATCAAAATCAATTTGGTTGAAAAATCAATCGAAATATTGTGGATTTTGATACATTATACCAAAATATAGGGCGATATATACTATTTTCAATGCAAGATATTCTAGAAGCAATAACAAAATAATTAAGAATATTTATACTTAATGGGTTCCCGACGACCTTATGGTGATTTCTAAAAATAATTCTATGAAATATCCACGCTTAGGAGACACAGGAAAAAAAATATTTTTTTAAATAAAAAAACCACCCCCTCACCACCACTTGGTCTTCGAGAGAATAATTCCTTGGAAGACCCAAGCGTATTTGATTCTAAAAAACCTTTTTGATCCTTGCAAAAATAATTCTTTAAAAGCTTACCCTATTTATTGATTATTGACAAAATAATATTAAAAAACTACACGTTTATTTGACCCTTGAAAACAAGTTCTTTAACAAATCCACTCTACGATAAATTGGTCATTGAAAAAATAATTATTTAAATAGAACTTCGCTTGAGCCACTGAAAAAAATTAAATCAGTGAGGAATGTAGTAAAGTCGAATCGGGCCGTATGTATGTTGCCCTTCAGCACTTTGTGTATATTCTACATACTACTCATTTGCTGGAAGACAGGCATAACTCAAAAAAGCGACTTTGCAGAAAATGTGTTTTAAGTTTTCAATTTACTCACACTCAATTAGAGTGTGTAAGAGATATTTATATGCATTTTTTACACAAAATTTGTGCAAATCGAATGATATATAGGCACTTTGACACACCATTTACATCAAATCGGACGAAAAAATATATGGGAGCTATATCAAAATCTGAGCACATTTCCACGAAACATAGCACACATAATTCTAGACTTAATTCAGCAACCTGTGCTAAGTTTCGTTAAAATCGAAGGATACATAGGGACACGGGCGCGTCATTTACATTAAATCGGACAGTAATATATATGGGAGCTATATCTAAATCTGAACCGATGTTCACCAAAATTAACACACGTCATTCCAGACTTAATTGGTGCACCATTTACAGCAAATCGGGCGAAAACATATATGGGATCTATATCTAAAATTGATCCGATTTTTGCCAACTTCAATAGGGCAAAATAAATGAGATTTGCCAAATTTCATTCAATTCGGATCATAAATGCGAAATTTGGAAATTTGTTTACAATTTAACATGAACATGCATAAATCGACATGCATAAATCGACTTAAAAAATGATTCTATGCATATTCTCAAAAGGAACTATGTGTCTATCTCGTTTCCTTTTGCTTTTACAAACATATGGACAAAGACATTACACCTACAGTGTAGTGAAGTGTATACAAATTCACTCGTATTTAGCTCTGGAAAAATAATACTTTGAAGAATCTACGTTTAATTGGTCCTTCAAAAATTATTCCTTTCATAAATGTTTTTATTTGTTCCTTGAAAAAAAAAATATATATTTCCAAAACTCAGGCTTATTTGGTCTGTGGAAAAGAAATTTCTAAAAATCCACACTTATTTGGTTCTTGAAAAATAAATCTTGTAAAAGACCGTCGTTTTTTGGTCCCTTGGAAAATAATTCTTGTAAAAAACCTTCGTTTTTTTGGTCCTTGAAAATAATTCAGGCGTATTTGGTGTTACAACAAAATAATTATCTTCAAAATCCACGGGTTTTTGGTATTGGAAAAAATAATTATTTTAAAAATCCAAGCTCATTTGGTCCTTGAAGTATAATTATTTTACTAAGCCACGCTCATTTGGTCCTTTAAAAATAATTCCTTTAAAAATCCACGCTTATTAGGTCCTTGAACAAATAATTCTTTTAAACATCCACGCTGATTTGCTCTTTGAAAAAAGTAGTTCTTTAAAAAATCCACGCTTTTTGGTCCTTTAAAACAATAATTCTTTAAAAAATCCACGCTTATTTGGTCATTGAAAAATAATTCTTTTAAAAATTCAAGCTAGTCCAACAAATGAATAAACCTCCCTGATCCAAATTTTCTTCATCATACTATTTTAATAAAATTTAAACTAAACAAAAACATGTTTTAAAAATATACACATTTAACTATTTGCTAATTAAATTAATATCTCAAAAATGATGTCGTTAACCTCTTGGTTTGACATTGTTTACACAAAATGAAAAAAGTGAAACAAAATAAAAAAACACAATTTCTTTCGGATAATTAATGTTAATCTTTACACTTGACGAACATACAGTAATTACCCCAAATTTTTTTTATATATTTTTTTGTGTAGATGAAATATTAAAATTTAAAGATAAACTCATTTCAAATACGTTCCGGCGAAATTTTCTTTTCACAGCTTAATTATCTCCCACATTAGACCATTAACGCACAACATTCGAATGCGAAATTTTTGAAAACTAAGGCATTGTGTTAACCCCTTAGCCTAATTTTGAAAAGTCCACTCGATGTGTTTACAACATTAAACTTGACTTTTGTTTTTTTGCTTTACTTCTTCGTTCGTTAATTATTTCAAGTCAATTTGTCATTTATGACCAAATTTGTTGTCTATGACATATTTAGTGCCACTGACGAGACGTCGACCGACCGACAATCCAGCAAGTAGTGGCAGCAGTTTACCAATGTTTACACTTTATAGCCATAATTGCAATAACTCAGAAATGAAGACCAAAATAACCACTTTTTTCACACATAAAAATGTGTAATGCTGTTCAAAAAGCGAAGAGTATGAAAAAAACTATGTTTGACTAGGAACAAAAAAATGTGATTAGTATGATTGTAAACATTAACTACCATAAATGTGGACTGACTTTAATTATGTTGTTTGTTGTGCATTGTGGTTGTTTTTATTTGCAATTTAATTGTTATTATTATGTCTAGTGTGTGTATTACATTTTTTGTTACATTTCATAAATATCGGAATAATTAAAATGGGATTGTTTAAAAAAAATGTTATGTTTTTTTATACATCGGAATAATATTGAAAACAATTTAAATTAATGGGTCAAGGACAGCATTTTATTTGGTTGGAGTATTTTAATTACACAGGACGCGATTACCCCTTTTAATTGGCTGAGGAAATTTATTTTACCGGACTTCACATATAACAGTTAGATTGATTGGGGGGATTAAAATCAGATAGAAATCTATTAGTCAGTGCAGTTGGCACAATTGTTGTAAATTCCATATGAGAGAAATGGTATTTTGGATTTGATCCAAAAGTTACGCATTAAGTAATTATGTTCAAAAGTATAAGCCTAAAGCGCGTACGTAAAATTCATCATTATAGTGGTCTGGGTATTGCTCAATGCTGACTTGATCGTTTGCTTCAGACTTGAGAAGGGCAACGATATTCTCGTCCTCACACAACGAACATTTAAATTTTGGCACTACGATCAACAAGTAACAACATTCAAAATGTCTAAAATCGATCGGAATTTCATATTGGTGCTGTATCCTTGTAAATTGCTGTCTGGAGAAAACGAAATGTAAAACCACAGACTCTATGTTTGGAAAAATGGGCTAGAACTAGAACTAGAACATACAAAAATACTCAATATACCAAAAATTGGCGGTACGGTTATATTGGGACTGATTTTGATAATTTGCTTTTACAGTCATTGAAACTGCATGATTAAAATTCGGTTGGAGAACGTAACTTAAAATACCGAATAATAGGCGGAACCGTTATAAATGGATTACCTCGAAATTTGGGCCAATATTGATAATTTTTGGTAGGGAGATTTTTTACCAGATGAGAATTTAAAATATAATTTACAGCCATTTAGTTTGAAAACGGGTCCAAACTCACCAAACATGTTTGGGAGGTACAGCGTGCGTTATCCTACGAAGTGGAATAATATCAACATTTTTTGGTATTATGATATGGATATCTTTACTTTATGGGGTCTGCCGTGAATATTTCAAAGTGGCCAAACGGAGTGGTAAATTTAATATAAGCTTCAATTTATGGTTGAACGTATATCAAATGAAGTTAACGCTCGTTGGCCACCGAATCCGAAATTCCATAGTAAATTTTTATAATTTTAGGCATTTTTCGTTCGTGTACTTTACGACGATGAAATTTATTTATTAATTGACATATCGATAATTACTAGGATAATGTGTATTACATATCCGATATACGTGTATGTCAGCAATATTTTGCATTAAACAATAAAATTCGGGTCATAACAATAACCCGAATTTTATCAAATCATGACTAGACGAATGATTTGATACACCACACAGCAATATAACGTTTTACGCTATAACTTACATGAATGAGCAGGTAGATATGAAGAATTCCAAATATCTGAAATAATTATAAAATAAATAAAAGCATTATTAGTACATTTTAAAATATGTGGACTTCTGCTATAGCTACTTGTATATACAAACTTATTTGATAGTATGATTTTATCATTTATTATTTTTTTTATTTTATTAATAGTCGCGATTTTAATCGGGTAAAAGTAGTCAGAAATGTTCTAAAAATATTGAATATTCGATTTGTTTACGGGGATTGTGTATTTTATTTTCGATTGTTCTGTCCCTATCTACTTTTTGGACAGTTGCCTTTCTTGGGCATATTTGGATACATGTCAGGGTTTTTTGTTTAAATTTCGAACATTGAAATTAGTTAGAAGATTTTGCACTTATAGGTTTTGATAATGATCCGTTGAAAAATTTCTGGTATCAAATAGTAGCGGTGAACCAAAAATAGATGACGGTATGAGTGTATACCACCTAGCCAAGATGAGGTCAGAATAGCAATCAATGGGCTGAAGAATAATAAAGCAGCATGTGCCGATGGGTTACAAGCCGATCTATTCAAGAATGGTGGTCAGATGCTGGTCAGAAGCATCACCAGCTGATTAGTACAATTCGGTTAGATGAATGCATGCCCAATGATTAGAAACTTAGCATATTGTGTCCCGTGCACAAAAAAGGAGACGAGACGATAGGTGCCAACTATAGAGGAATAAGTTTCCTTCCCATTACATATAAGGTGCTATCCAGCGTGCTGTGTGAACGACTGAATGCAGTTTCAGACCTGGCAAATCCACCATTGACCAGATTTTCATTCTGCACCAAATCCTGGAAAATATCCACGAAAAACACATCGACACATTCCATCTATTCGTCGACTATAAAGCCGCATTCAACAGTCTTATCCGTTCAGAGGTTTTTGAAGCCATGTATGCGTTCGGCATTCCTGCTTAAGAGAAGTATTCTCCGAAAGATCTATGGGTCGATCTGCGTTGATAGTGAATATCGTCGTCAAATGAATCATGAGTTGTACCATCTATTCTCGGACATCGACATTGTCAGACGTATTGAGCTGCAGCGTCTACGCTGGCTAGGTCATATTGTGAGAATGGATAAAGATGGCCCAGCTCAAAAGCCATATAAAAGCGAACCAACTGATGGTTCACGCAGAAGGCGAGGTCCACAAATAAGATGGAATGATCAAGTGGAAGACAACATTGCCGAAAGTGGTCTTCCAAATTGGAAAACTGCAGGCTCGTCGGCCTGTTGCGCTCGGCTTATGGAACGAAAGCTCTGTCACAAGCCAGCTAAGTAGGTAATGATCCGTTCGTATTTAAGGAATCAAATGGATCGACAAATTTATTTATGTCTGCATTTCTAGACTTTTGTGAGAAAATTGACAAAATGTTTTTTAATCTCTTATACTCCAGGAAATCGTAGTTTAGGGATACGGATGCTGCCAACTAGTCAATAATTTTAAGGTGACACCTTAACGTCAATATTGCTCCAAATTTTCTGTTAGCCCTTTTATACCGGTACCTCCCAAATTTCGGTATTGTGGAGATTTCGGACTCGTTTTTCAGCCAAATTATGTGGAATTTTGTATTTAGGTTTTCAATTGGGTTGTAAATCTTCATACCAAATGGTTAACATTGGTCCTCTTTTCCGGATAGCCCCCCGGTATATGATATTCTAGAGTTTCATTAGGTGTTAAATCTTCCTACCAACTATTTGCATTGGCTCCCATATAAAAGTCCGAAGTAGCATAGGATACAAGTCCGTGATATCGGACATTTTCTCCGCAATGGGAGACTAACAAAACATATCTGGTATTTTGAAGGTTATTGAGAAATTGTAATAAGTTCTGTATGTGTAAGGAAACCCCAGGAAAGACAATTTTATGTTTAAATAAACATGTAGGTATATTTAAGAAATAGTGATAATTAAGATATCCAAATTTAATATGGATGATTCTAAACCACCAATAAATAATCAGAAATATTAAAAAATATAAAATTATTGAAAGGGGTTCTCAATGCGCTTTATTTTGGGAAAATTTCATACGCTTTTAAGCACCCCAGGCCCCCCCCCCCCACCTGCGTCGCTGCTTTACCATATGAATTTAACTGTATAATGTACAACGCATGTTATCGACAATCCTTATTATTCAAGAAAAATGTTAGATATTTAAAAACGTATTACTATATCAAGACCTTTGAGACCTAAGAATTTTCAAATTAGAGTTAATTTAGAATTTATTTTACATTATATCGACTTAAATAGTTGGATTTCCTGTCGGCTTACTTACATATCGACTGACATGATTATTGTTATTTTCTTATTATTGAGTTTATTAGTTTTACTGGCCTAAATCTGTATCCGGATACGATAAACCTATATTTACGGCTGCCATGTTCCCCATCTGATAGTTATGCCTGCATAGCTATGCCGTGTACTATCTTCTGCCACGAGATATTACACTTTTTCACTACGCATTTTAGTTAAAAATTATTTTATTTTTTGCAAACACTTATTTGCATAAATTAATTACGACCTGATGACAAAACAAAGTAGCTTGGTAAATAGTTATAATTTATAACCTGTCTCTCAGACTCTGTGTCCACTTGGTAATGGATTAGACCACATTAGGGGCAATTAAAAAAATGTGTAAGTGATGAAATGTCATGCATTAATCATGAAAAGTAAACAATGTAATGAAATTAAACGAAATGTGTGTCAAAGATTTCGATTTAATTCACTTGTACTCCTCGTTACACAATGACGTGGTTGGTAATGACACAAATAAAATGAAGAGAGAGCCTCATACCCACACATGTGAGTATGTCTGCAAATGAGTTCATATTGATTAAACTGCGAATTGTTAAGTTATACAAATAATTACCGGGAATTTTGCAAAATATCACAATGAAAGAGGTCATCTTTGATGGAAATGGTAGATAAATTAAGTCTAGTTCTAATAAGTTAATATAGATCGAGTTTATGTTTAAAATTTTCAACATATTTAATTTGGAATTTTTGTTTATTTTTAGATGCAATTTTTCAGATAATTAATTTTATGTAAATTTTCAATTTAATACCAATTGACATGCCGACTACCAGGTGTTTACTTAATTTTTTTCCTCATCGTTTCTTGTAAATCTTCACTGCTTAAGCATGACACAAGCATAATTTATTTTGCAAGAGAAATAATTAAAATAAAATTTAATTCCTTGAATATATTATAAGATGCTGCTTATCTTAACGCAGACATTTAATAAACAAATATGCCTTCAAATTCATGCATATGTATGTATGTATTTTGTCACCACGTAAATAACAAATATATACACACGTTTGCAGGGCAAGTACCCTGTGGAAAAATTGTAATAAGCCAGTGAAAATAGGCTTTTAGCTTAAGTGATTGCCATTTTGTGATAGTCAACGCGAATATTTGTTGAAATGCAAATTAAATTTAATCACACTCACACACATATTTATTTTTTAATATTGCGCCTGGGAGATTATGGGGGTGTGAAGTTATGAAGAAATTTGCCGAATATAAATAATATATGCAAATATTTATTTTGGAATTACTATAATGAAGTAACTCGAGACGAATAGAATAGAGATACATAAAAACACACGCCTCTATGCCAAGTCGTTAACATTGATTGTTATTGTGTGATGGTATTGAAAATACATCGAAGAACTTGAACTTATTCATATGCCTATGACAGATTAAATAAATGAACACAACATTCGGCAACGACTTTCATTAAAGAAGTTCTTCCTAAATAACTTAAATCTATATGATACGACGTGGGTGTGTGTATTTGACTCACTCACACCTATCCGCTTTAAGAAGCAATCAAAATTTATCCTAATGTGCCACATTTTTTGAAGGGAGTAGTACAGCCAGGGGCTGTTGAATTATAATTGGGGGCATTACTTTGTATTTATTGAAAAAAGGGATACATACATGAAGTAACTACAATTAAACCTATATAATTTTTAGTCATCCAAGCTTTTTAAATAAAAATCAACAGCAATTAGTAAATATTGTTAATTAATGGTCGAAATCGTTGGATAACACTCGCATTTGAGGATTAGTAAGGTGTTGCTTTACAAACGCAGTGTAGAGGTCCATGAAGCAAATCGGTAATATTCTTGATTTTAATAAAATTCAACATCGATTTAACCATATCCTTACGTCTATCCATCTGTGTGTGGAAAACATGATTGACATCGAGATATTTACAGAGTTTTAGAATTTTGTAAAGACGTTGCTACTGCAAATGTGGTATATCACTCTAGGATCCGTCCCATTGAATTTTCCTATTAAAGTTGCTGAGATTTAGCATCAGGGATTCTTGAAAGATAAAAGAATAAGAAAAATTATGATTTAGCTCCAGGTTTTGACAATGCCTCATACAATCGTCCCGTTTTTAAGGTTTTTACCTCTTTTTGCCCCATGTATCTGTACTCAGTGTTCACAAAGGATAAAATAATTTTTATACAAAGGTTTTCTGTATGTCGAAGTTCCAAGTCCAGCTTCTAATCCTGAGTGTAATTTGGTATAAATTTCTCTTAGCTTAAACCACCTACTAGCAGATTATTTACGTTGAAATAGGTTCCATATAAGGACTTGAACCTTTAAAAAATAAAATACACTGCACATGGTGGAGGTTAGAAGAAAATTTTACCGGACTTAACGACGTGCCAAATGTAACAGAGATCCCATAGGTATTGTCAAGTGAAATATGACCATATCTAGTTTTCGCTTCCGAAAAGTTATGAGGATCATGTATCTACGCTATAATTGAGTAAATAACGAAGCTTAATTATAGTGTATAGTCAAGATCCACTTTATTTTGGCATATTGGGCCTCAAAAAGTCCCGAAGACCTATGTGCTTCTATTGACTTTGTTGGCCTTATATGCCATTTATATGATCTGGTGGGTTTCTATTGGTTATGTTCGAAAAACTGAAATATCCAGACTATAGAGGAGTAGTTGCTAGGAGTAGTTCGGCTATATAAGACATATAGAACTTCTATGTGGGGCTGGTACCAGAAACAGAGGGTCAATGCGTCCCATTTTTTGACTAAATCTAGGCTTGGTATGTAATATGTTGTGAAAAGTTTGGTTTAAATCGGAAATTAATTCGTTAATCAATTTTTTGCACAATTTTGACCATTTTGTGGGGAGGTGGTATCAAAAGGAGTGAACCTATATTCCCCATGTTCGGACTTGAAGTAAGTTTGGAAACACTATTACAATGTGCAAAGGTTTGAAGAAATCGGTTACTTCCCTCGAGAGTTGTAATGCGCGGACTCATATTTGTAAATCGATTAGTCTGAAAATGATTTGGCCCAAAAAAATGGGGACTAAAACCAATATTTCGATGAGGCACATTAATGCCTTATCAAAATGTATACACCCTCACTAGCCATAAGGCTGAGAATATAAAAGCTTGAACGTCTTCTATTGACTATGGGAAACTAGAAGGGCTTCTATAAACCATCCAGGTAGCCTTCTCACTATACTTGTTAGCCGTTACCGATTGAACTATCCTGTGAAGTGATTTCCTTTGAAACAGCTTCCACTCGTTTCGATGTGGCTGCCTTCTTCTATTAAATATGTTCCTTGCATCCCGTACGGTAGGTATTCCCTTTACTAGAATAGAGGCACTGTGAGGGCAACCACATACTACATTTATATGTTTCCATTTAAGCACGAATTCCTAACAGCGAATATTAGCAGATTACATTCCGACATGTCTTGCTGTTCAGTACCTCTCTATTACTTATTTACATCAGAATGCTTCTTTTTTGATCTCATTCTCTTCATGTCTTCAATGATGTTGTTGTGTCCTTTGAAACAGCTCCATATGAGAATTTTATCGTCCTACATACTAGTTTTTGCTGGTACTTTTGCTTCTGTTCAGTGGTTGTCCTAGAAAATCGTATTATGACCTGGATAATCTGAGAAGTTGACTTTCGGCCGGGCCGAACTTGGTATACCCTCCACCATGAGGTGTACATTTAAGGTACCAGTAATCTTTTAGGACCTTCATAAATGGCAGACTATGATATGAAATACCCCCCGAAATACCGAATAATAGGGGTTACGTTATATGGAGCAATGCCTAAATATTGACCAATATTGTTAATTTTTGGCACTAAGACGTGTTGCCTATGTGGATTCAAAATACCATAAGTTCGGTTGAAAAGCATGCCCAATCTTTCCAAAATAACGAAATTTGAGAGGCGCAGTTATACGGGGTATATCCTAAAAATAGACCAATATTGAACATTTTTGTTAAGAATATTGGGCACAAATCCCCAAAATACCGAATAATAGTGGTACCGTAATATGTTGACCAATATTGATCATTTTTAAGAGGAAGATGTGTTACCCAATGATACTATCGTAAAAAGTGGACCAATATTGATCATTTTCAAAATTCAAAATTACATCCAATTCGTTTGAAAAACTTGTAAAAATCCTTAAAATACCTTATTTTTGGGGGTACCGTTATATGGGGGATATACAAAAACGTGGACCGATATATACCATTTTCAATACCAAACATCCTAGGAGTAATAGCAAGGTAAGTACACATTTTCAAAGCTCTATATTAAATAGTGCGAGCTCTACCTTTATTTCAACTGACAGACAAAAGGATATACATACATCGACAACGAATTTTATTCCGATCAAGAATATATATACTTTGTGGAGTTTCCGGTGAATATGTTGGAGAGTATAAAATTATGTTGGAGGGTATAAAAAGAGGAAACTGTGGGTGAAATGTAAAACATGGCGGTGTCTATCGATAAATTTCTTCTAGTAGGTCCTGCTCCCTCTGATTATCCCAAATATCATTATTAAAATATATAGTAAGAAATTGGATTAGGACCATAAAAAACTGTCAAGACCGTATTTGAATACATGGAGGACCACAAATTCTCTTTGATCTTAATTTGACTTGATCACTTGATGCCCTGCGACAGGAGGTGTTCTTTGATTCAATATCATTATCTGCAATATACAATCCAGAAGCATGTATTTCTAGACTCAATCATTCTGCACCCAATTCGTCCTCCGAAAAATGTTCTTGGGGTTAAAACAAGTTTTTGTTGCTTTGTTTAAAGCAAATTATATGTAATACAATTCCTTGTTTTATTTGCCTTAACACACCGGCTGCAGGCTATAACTCATTAAATTCCATACGCAACGGGGAAAACTCCTACTTCACGCAACGCTTCCAACACTTTGCCGTCATATTTCTCCAGCTTATTCTAATTGTCATTTGACATAGTCTATACAAAATATGTATCGTATGTATGTAGCCTAGATATGCTATATGATAGGAGTTGTTGATGATATGTGAATTCTTAGTTCCTGCTTTGGCTCGGCAATTTTGCATAGGGCATACCTAGATTGGCACGGAATATGAAATATTTCCATACAACATTTTCTCCATTTCTCATTTGGAGGCGGTCGGAGTTGACACTAAAAACGGATATGAAGAATTTGACGGAAAAATATCATCATCGATGATGGTGATGATGACGACGAAGTTGGCGCTGCTAATACTGTGGTAAAGTTGTGGGGAGAGGGGTGAGGCAGTACTAGTGTGTTGATGACTTTTGGCAATGGAAATAGAACGAAGAATGATTACCAGATGAATGGATGATGATAACAGGAAATACATGATATACATCAAATCAATCCTGTCGCATATATATGGTATGTATATGCTCACAGGGAAATATTGGAAAATATATGAAATTCTTCGATTCGATTGTTGGTTATGTGTTTGAGCGTATGTTTTCATAATCCATATTCAATTTTCTTGTTTCGCTTGAATTCTTCGAAAAACAAGAAATATTTTTGGAAAAATATTTCGATTGCGTTCAATTCTCACTTCATTGTGGGCGGGTAGACAACATATATATTTTGTTAGTGTTGAACCGAAAACTTTGTCGCCAACATTATTATTGATTAATTCCATTGTCATATACATATATATTTCATTTATATGTATATGCCTAGATTAAATTTATATGTCATTATTTGAGTTGGTAAATTTGCGAGGGAGAACTGAATAGTTGAATTTTTTAAAGCATATGTAGGGTTTCCAATAATATCGCACTTTTTTTAGATATGTAACCGGATGTTTATTTCGCAAGAATAAGGGAAACACGAAAACGAAAGGGCCACATCGAACATGCTTTTAATAACATATCCGTTTCATGAATTTTTGCATAATCAAATCGTGATAGCTTCACGAATTCAATCTTTGTGGTCTTGATTCGCCGTTGGGCTGTTGATATATTCCAGGTTAAGTACAAAATGACTTGCACCAAATGTTATTTCGATATATAGCACCCATATATAACACTGTGCAAAAAAAATCGTGGTCATGTTGGGCATCCTCTGCTGAGGACGAAAACTTTGGTGAACACATGAATACCCTAGAAGGAAAAAATCGCCATAGTTTAAACTTTGGAGATATAGCGTATAATTTGTATACCCTTCACCACACTGCGGTACAGGGTATTATGTCTTTGTTCATATGTTTGTAACAGGCAAACGGAAATAAGATAGACATATGGCTTCATCTGAGAATATGCATAGCATCACTTTCTGATGCTATGCATGTCCGTCCGTCTGTTTGTTCATGTTAAATTGTAAACAAAGCACAGGTCATATTTATGATCCGAATTGGATGAACACAGCTCATTTATTTTGACAAAACAAATTGGAAAAAATCGGTTCAGATTTAGATATAGGTCCCATATATACTTTCGCTCTATTTAATGTGAATGGTGTAGCAAAATCCCTATATATCTTTCGGTCATATTTATGATCCGAATTGGATGAACAAAGCTCATTTATTTGACTCAAGGACAAATCGAATTGGAAAAAATCGGTTCAGATTTAGATATAGGTTCCATATATACTTTCGTTCTATTTAATGTAAATGGTGTAGCAAAATCCCTATATATCCTTCGATTTGCACGAAATTTGGCATAGCGTTCTGAATTAAGCATAGAATGATGTGTGTTAAGCTTCCTGAAAATAGGTCCAGATTTAGATATAGTTCTCATATATATTTTCGTCCGATTTAATGTAAATGGTGTATCTAAGGTGTATGGTGTATCGATTTGCATGGAATTTGGAACAGTGTACTGAATTAAGTATATACTGATGTGTGTTAAGTTTCGAGCAAATCGGTTCAGGTTCAGATATAGCTTTCGTATATATTTTCGTCCGATTTAATGTAAATGGTGCACCCAAGCCCTTTTATTTCCTTAGATTTGCAGGAAATTTTGCATAGCGTACTGAATGGAGTCTGGCATGATGTGTGCTGAGTTTCGTGGAAATCGGTTTCCACATATATATTTTCGTCCGATTTTTGGTAAATTGTGCACCAAACTCCTATTGTTTGTCCGATTGAAACGTTGCGTTTTCATAAAATTGGTGCAGTTGTAGACAAAGTTTCCATATATATTTCGAACGGGTGTCTGATTGAGATTAAATTTTTAACATGTATCATGTTTGATATAGATTGATTTCTTTAAGTTTGTCCCATTGTACGCAAGCGACTCTAAATCTTCCCGAATGAAATTAAATTTACGCTAGGTTGCAAAAAGGCATGTGTATGTTCTTTCGGGGGAACATCGAGGTAAAATTGTTAGGATGCGTATGTACAATATACCCAAAGAGGTGATGCGCATCATATAGTCGGCACAGTACGACTTTACTACTTTCCTTACTGGTTTGGGATGCATACTTCATTACATAAATTCCTTACAGAAAATATTTTCTAATGTACCCTTTCTACGGAAATTTGAAATAAGAAACTCCTCTTTAAATAATTCTAACCTTGTCTACAATAATTTACTCTGTATTCCCATATTTTAGAAGATGCCTCATTACTTCGAATATGATCTCAAAAGAATTCCAATTAAATATCTTCCTTTAAGAAGTAGTACATGTTTTTTTTTCGGAGTAACAATAATTACATTTACAACTACAAAGGTGATTAGAACATCTTAGTTAGCATTAGTTACAGCTTTATTATTATACATATCATCTGGGATTATGTATGTGCTCGATTCCTTAAAATATTCCAAGAATATCGTTTCACTCTATAATCTACAATAATTCAATACTATTGTGTATTTGCAAGAATTCTTTTGACCACTTAATTCTCGTTTTTGATGTTCATTCGCTCGTTAAAGTAAATTCTTGTAATAGGATGATGATGAATTTTCGTATAATTACACACACAAGACTTTGCTAATGTGTTTATGTGGGTGTGTCCTATTCAACATTCATGGTAGAATCAATAATAATTTCACTTGAATATAACTTTCCATTAAACTGCACTAAGTGTTAAATATGTGTATCCTTGTGTCTTGTATTTATAATATATAATAATATATTTATGTATTTTGATATTTTCTAAAAGTTCGTAGTAGTAATTTATTTACATATTTTGTTAATGTGTTGGTTACACACGTACTCATATACACACGTATTTACAGATTCTCTATTGTCCACAAAATTAAGGTAAATATTCACAGAATTTTGTTTGGAAATCCAGTTCAGTTCTTAAATGAATTTCAAATATTAATTATATATAAATAATGAAAAATCCACAGAGACAATAGGGCATAATAACAAAAGTAAATATGCAAATTCGTATGTTAAAGACATTAATAATAATTTTAATACAATTGTAATATAGTGTGATAATTTGCATTTTCGGACACAGTAATTCTATGTTTACTTAAGGTTGGAAGGGTTATAATTTAAAATTACATTAACGCCAATATCAAGTTTTAGGGTAAAAACTGAAAGGAAAATTTTTCGATTCAGATGATTTAGCCATGGCCATCTATTTGTCTGTTAAAATAACTTTAGATATAGCAATATTTAAGATAGAACTTCTACATTTTGCACATACGTTGCTAAAACTTTTGGGACGTTTGATATTGCCCTGATTTTGGCATAGGTCCCATATAAAAGTCCCGCCGTATTTTTTGATATAGTTTAATGTTTTGACATGGCCCACATATACATTTCAAAGTCACGTTTTTCGCATTCTAAATGAGTTAGCCGCATTTTCAATCAAAAATGGTTTTAATTTGAACGGAGACACCTATATTTACAAATTAATTTCAAGTTTTCACATAGGTCCATAATAAGATCTCGACATATTTATGGTACTGTCCACATTCGTGGGTTTATTGGGAAATCCGCGTTCACGGGTTAGCTTTCCGGTCTTTCAAAAAAAGTGTTCTATACACGTCCGTGTTTTGACATAGCTCCATATGAAAAACTCGACCATTCTCGGCATTTTCATTTCATTCCATATTTCATAAAAGCTATAATATAATATTCCCACTTTTTTATCAACGTCAAGATTCCTAAACCTGTTTAAAAAATATTCTTTGAAAAATCCACGCCCCTTGGAGACCTTTAAAAATATTCTTTGAAAAATCCACGCCCCTTGGAGACCTTTAAAAATATTCTTTAAAAAATCCACGCCTCTTGGAAACCTAGAAAAAACATTCTTGGAAAAATCCACGCCTCTTGGAAACCTTTAAAAAATATTCTTTGAAAAATAAACCCCTCTTGGAGACCTCTGAATAATCCACGCCTCTTAGAAACCTTTAAAAAATATTTTTTGAAAAATAAACCCCTCTTGGAGACCTCTGAATAATCCACGCCTCTTGGAAACCTTGAAAAATATTCTTTGAATAATCCACGCCTCTAGGAAACCTTGTAAAAATATTTTTTTAATAATCCACGCCTCTAGGAAACGTTGAAAAAATATTTTTTTAATAATCCACGCCTCTAGGAAACGTTGAAAAAATATTATTTGGAGACCTTGAAAAAATATGCTTTGAATAATCCACGCCTCTTGGAAACCTTGAAAAAATAAGCTTTGAATAATCCACGCCTCTTGGAAACCTTGAAAAAATATTCTTTGAATAATCCACGCCTCTTGGAAACCTTAAAAAATATTCTTTGAATAATCCACGCCTCTTGGAAACCTTAAAAAAATATTCATTGAATAATCCACGCCTCTTGGAAACCTTGAAAAAATATTCTTTGAAAAATCCACGCCTTTTGGAAACCTTGAAAAAATATTCTTTGAATAATCCACGCCTTTTGGGAAACATGAAAAAATATTCTTTGAATAATACACGCCTCTTGGAAACCTTGAAAAAATATTCTTTCACGCCTCTTGGAAACCTTGAAAAAATATTCTTTGAATAATCCACGCTTTGTTGTAGTCCTCTTCAAAACTATTCTTTGAATAATCCACGCTTTGTTGTAGTCCTCTTCAAAAATATTCTTTGAATAATCCACGCCTTGTTGTAGTCCTCTTCAAAAATATTCTTTGAATAATCCACGCCTTGTTGTAGTCCTCTTCAAAAATATTCTTTGAATAATCCACGCCTTGTTGTAGCCTCTTGAAAAATATTCTTTAATAAATCCACGCCTCAGTTGGCCCTTGAAAAATATTCTTGAATAAATCCACGCCTCAGTTGGCCCTTGAAAAATATTCTTTAATAAATCCACGCCTCAGTTGGCCCTTGAAAAATATTCTTTAATAAATCCACGCCTCAGTTGGCCCTTGAAAAATATTCTTTAATAAATCCACGCCTCAGTTGGCCCTTGAAAAAATATTCTTTAATAAATCCACGCCTCAGTTGGCCCTTGAAAAATATTCTTTAATAAATCCACGCCTCAGTTGGCCCTTGAAAAATATTCTTTGAATAAATCCACGCCTCAGTTGGCCCATGAAAAATATTCTTTAATAAATCCACGCCTCAGTTGGCCCTTGAAAAAAAAACTTTAATAAATCCACGCCTTTAATAAATCCACGCCTCAGTTGGCCCTTGAAAAAAATTCTTTAATAAATCCACGCCTCAGTTGGCCCTTGAAAAATATTCTTTAATAAATCCACGCCTCAGTTGGCCCTTGAAAAATATTCTTTAATAAATCCACGCCTCAGTTGGCCCTTGAAAAATATTCTTTAATAAATCCACGCCTCAGTTGGCCCTTGAAAAATATTCTTTAATAAATCCACGCCTCAGTTGGCCCTTGAAAAATATTCTTTAATAAATCCACGCCTCAGTTGGCCCTTGAAAAAAATACTTTAATAAATCCACGCCTCAGTTTGCCCTTGAAAAAATATTCTTTAATAAATCCACGCCTCAGTTGGCCCTTGAAAAAATATTCTTTAATAAATCCACGCCTCAGTTGGCCCTTGAAAAATATTCTTTAATAAATCCACGCCTCAGTTGGCCCTTGAAAAATATTCTTTAATAAATCCACGCCTCAGTTGGCCCTTGAAAAAATATTCTTTAATAAATCCACGCCTCAGTTGGCCCTTGAAAAAATATTCTTTAATAAATCCACGCCTCAGTTGGCCCTCGAAAAAATATTCTTTAATAAATCCACGCCTCAGTTGGCCCTTGAAAAATATTCTTTAATAAATCCACGCCTCAGTTGGCCCTTGAAAAATATTCTTTAATAAATCCACGCCTCAGTTGGCCCTTGAAAAAAAAACTTTAATAAATCCACGCCTCTTGGCCCTTGAAAAATATTCTTTAATAAATCCACGCCTCAGTTGGCCCTTGAAAAATATTCTTTAATAAATCCACGCCTCTTGGAAACCTTGAAAAAATATTCTTTGTATAATCCACGCCTCTTGGAAACCTTGAAAAAAATATTCTTTGAATAATCCACGCCTCTTGAAAACCTTGAAAAAATATTCTTTAAATAATCCACGCCTCGGTTGGCTCTTGAAAAAATATTCTTTATAAAATCCACGCCTCGGTTGGCTCTTGAAAAAATATTCTTTAAAAAATCCACGCCTCGGTTGGACCTTGAAAAAATATTCTTTAAATAATCCACGCCTCTTGGAAACCTTGAAAAAATATTCTTTGAATAATCCACGCCTCTTGGAAACCTTGAAAAAATATTCTTTGAATAATCCACGCCTCTTGGAAACCTTGAAAAAATATTCTTTGAATAATCCACGCCTCTTGGAAGCCTTGAAAAAATATTCATTGAATAACCCACGCCTCTTGGAAACCTTGAAGAAATATTCATTGAATAACCCACGCCTCTTGGAAACCTTGAAAAAATATTCTTTGAATAATCCACGCGTCTTGGAAACCTTGAAAAAATATTCTTTGAAAAATCCACGCCTTCTTGGAAACATAGAAAAAATATTCTTTGAATAATCCATGCCTCTTGGAAACCTTGAAAAAATATTCTTTAAAAAATCCAAGCATTGTTGTAGTCTTTGAGAAAATATTTTTTCAAAGCCTCGCCTTGTAGTAACCATTAACAAATATGATTTAAAAAATCTACGGTACAAGTAGGTAGTATTATATACCACACTTTTCCTATTTTTCCTGAAATAAGTTTTCTTTAAACATCGTCTTCATATCTTTTTCCGTATGTAATCATTTGGAAAGGAGTTACACAATTTCTAATCATAACTCACTTGCTCGCATTTAACATCATAACATCATATTTTTTTTATATTTAATTTTAATGAATTATAGGTTAGTATAACATAATGATATAATACCATATAATTCACTTTCATTATGAGATAAAACTCCCTTTTATATTCGTGCTAACATTCACTGAATCTCATTCAACATGCAATTATCTGTAAATCACACATTTATGGATCTAACGCAACATCTTCGCTTGCAACCTATACCCTTTACTCTTGCCAAAGATTTGCAACTATTACTATTACCATCACCACACAACATTTCATGTTGCTGGTAACGCATCTGCAATTCTCTCTAAACTAAAGTTTCCTTAATGGGCTCATTAAAATCATGAAATGTATCCTCCTCGACTTGTTTACACAAAATTAAGTATACATTTTGTGATGTTTAATTATTTTCTCGTGCGGCTCTCTCATTCATAATTTTCAAATCGTATTTGTTGAAATAGTTTGTATGTTGGCTGACTGGATGCCTGCCTGACCTACCTTTACAAAATATTCCGAAGTTCAAATACCGGATATTTACATATATGAGGTAATATGTATGAACACACATAAACAGTAAGTACGCCACAATGAATTTTGTATTGCTTGGGTAGTACACAACACACAATGCGATTGTATGGCTAGTAGTTTTCAATTACTTTGTCAATGTATTTGGCAAGGTTTTAGGCGAATCTACAAATGCAATTGCTTTTGTTGTAATTGAGTTTGTTTATTTAAAATATTTCCAACAGCGGCTAGATGCAGTCAAGCGTTAGCTTGAGAAAGTTTATATGATACTTGTTTTATTATTAGCAAGGTTTAAAGAAGATGTTTAAAATTAAATTTCGTTGCGGTGTTTAACTTCCTCATATAGTGGAATATTTTTGTTTATAGAAAATCGTTAAAAATAACAAATATGACATA
>NW_026878714.1:0-24867 GCF_032173495.1 Musca vetustissima | reverse complement strand
TGGCTGTGTCAAAATATGAACCAATATCGAACATTTTCTTTCCTTGAATGTCAAAATATGAACCAATATCGAACATTGTCTTTCCTTGAATTTCCCTTTCCAAAGATTCTGAATCACAAATTAAAACCACCTCATTTAAAATCGTAAATCCCGAAAAGGAAGCGGGTTCTTCATAATTCTAATTTACAATTCTGCATTTGAAAAATGCGACCAGAACTTTCGAAACACCGACAATGTGAGCGGGCCTATTATATGGGGGAAATGCCAACACCATCATGAGCCTGGAATTCCAAGTTCAAGTCATTTGGATTCAATAATGGCTTCCTGGTCAGAGGTCAGAATAGCAATCAATCGGCAGAATAATAATAAATCAGCAGTTGCCCATGGGTTACCAGCTGAAAATTTCAAGACTGGTGATTAGATGCTGGTCTCCTGACCAGCACGCACCAGCTGATTAGTACAATTTGGCTAGATGAATGCATACCCAATGATTGGAACCTCAGCATCCTGTGTCCCGTGCACAAAAAAGGAGTCAAGACGATTTGTGCCAACTATAGAGGAATTAGCCTTCTTTCCATCGCATATAAAGTACTACCCACAGTGTGCTGTGTGAAAGATTGAAGCCAATGGTCAATGACATTATTGGACCATACCAATGCTGCTTCAGACCTGGCAAATCCACCATTGACCACTCTGCGTCAAATCCTGGAAAAGACCCACGAAAAACAAATCGACACATACCACCTATTTGTCGACTATAAAGCCGCATTCGACAGCCCTATCCGTTCAGAGGTGTTTAAAGCCATGTCTACGTTCGGCATTCATGCAAAATTAATACGGCTATGCAGGATAACTTTAAGTTGCACAAGGTCAGCAGTTAAAGTAGGAAAGGACCTATCGGAGCCCTTTAATACCGAACGAGGATTCAGACAAGGTGAGAGTTTTTCTTGTGATCATTTTAACATCCTGCTGGAAAAGGTCATACGAAACGCAAAGGTAAACAGAACTGGCACTCTGTACACCAAACAACACATGCTACTCGCCTACACCGATGACATCGATATAATGGGTCGAACATTGTGTGCGGTCACAGCCACCTTTGAACAAATTGAGGAGGAGTCTGCCAAAGAGGGTCTGGCAGTAAACGGCGAGAAGACCAAGCTCATGGTATCAACGCGCAAGACGCCCAGTAGACTCGGACCAACTGTGGAACTTGAGAACTACAGCTTCGAGGTAGTTAAAGGTTTATATACCTTGGTACCGACATAAATAAAACGAATGCTATCAGTTTTGAAATTCGGAGAAGGATTGTGATGGCCCACAGATGCTACTATGGTCTATGTAAGCAATTTAAAACAAGGCCACCTCCCGCCAGACCAAACTCACACTTTACAAGACGCTGATACTACCCGTGTTGTTATATAGATCTGAAGCATGGGTTCTTACGCAAGCAGATGAGGCAGTTCTTGGGGTGTTTGAAAGAAAAATTCTCCGAAAGATCAACGGGCCGATCTGAGTCGACGGTGAATATCGGCGTTGTATGAACCACGAGCTTAACAATTTATACGACATAGTAAGCAGTATTGAGCTGCAGCGACTACGGTGGCGAATGAATGAGAATGTACCAGCTCAAGAGGCATATAAAAGCGAGCCTACTGATGGTTCCCGTAGAAGGAGAAGGCCACGAATCAAATGGAAATAACAAGTAGAAAAGAACATCTTGGAACGTGGTCTTTCAAATTGGAGGACAGGACGCACAAGACCGACGCGCTTGAAAATCTTTTTTACGCTCGGCTTTTGGAACAACCGTTCTTTAACAAGCCAGCTAACTAAGTAAGTAATATATAAATCTGAACCGATTTTCTCCAATTTCAATAGGGTTCATCCTTGGGCCAAATAAATGACCTGTGCCAGATTTCATTCAAATCGGATTATAAATGCGACCTGTAAATTGCTCACAAAAATACATGGACGGACGGGCGGACAGACTGACACGCAAAAATCGACTCAGAAAGTGATTATATACATATTCTCAAAAGGAACCATGGGTATATATTGATTCTTGTTGCCTGTTACAAACATATGCACAGTGACATAATAACATGTACCACAGTGTGGGTAATAACACACATCAATCAATAAACGTTAGTTATAAAACCAGTGAGCGGAGCAGTATAGTCGGACGAGGCCGACCATACGATACCCTACACAACTACCACGGAACTCTAACATTCTGCGGATTTTTATTCCAAACCTAATCAACATTTCGTGATAGTTGCACCCTCTTGCTCGATTAGAGGTATACAGCACATCTTCCTTACACTAGAATATTTTCCGAATATTACTAATATTCAATACTAATTACTTGTATATATTCCCTTCACCCTGGGTTGTGTTGTAATGTTCGGCTTATAATTGTGGCCTTAGTTTTCGGTCCACTTCTTCCCAAAATTATTATATGATCATCACCGAAAATTATAGGCGTTGTCCTTCACCATAACTGGAACCTCATGGAACATTTCAAAGCGATCAGCGCTATATTTCCGCCGTCGAGTGTGGTAATTTAAAGGTCAACCGCTACTCTTGGATATACTACCAACTTCTCGTGTCTATGTCCTTAAGGAGTAAATATATATGCCATAGAATAAAAATTTTGTCATTTTTCACACAAAAGGCAGAGTCCATTTGACCCGCTAAATATTGACCAATCTTTATCAAAACAGGCATGCTTATTCTTTGGCCCTTCTCCATGTAAATGCGATGATTGGGCCATAATTACGGCCTCTAGAGCGACCAGAAAATCAGACAAAAATTTAGTTTTTGGTCCATCTCATCCCCTAAATATTAACCGATCTTTACCAAAAACAATACGGGTCTTCATTGACCACAACCCATCCTACATGCAAAATTTCGTGAAGATTGGACCATAACTGTGGCCTGTATCGTGTTTACAAATTATAATGGACACACGGATAGACGGACGGAAGGACGGACACACATGTCTAGATCGACTCAGCTAGTCGAGATATGACGATCGGTATACTTAAAGCTGGGTCTAGGACCAATATGTCGCGGCGTTACAAACTCTTTGGGCTGCACAAAGCAATAATATCCTGACAACATAGTTGTGTAGGGTATAAAAATATTGTTTAAGGACCATCAAAAATGTTTTTAAGGACTATTAAAAAGCGTGGATTTTATTTTTAGGGGCCATTAAAAGGAACCAACGACAAACGAAAGGATTTTAGGTTTATTGACCATTAAAAGAGACCAACGACTAACTAGTAACGTGTATTTAAAAAATATATATTTTTTCAGAAAGAAAGGAAAAGAGTAAAGTCGGACTAGGCCGACTATATGATACCCTTCGACACTTTGTGTATATTGTACAATGACATGTCAATGTTCCTTCGAAGGAACATACACATGCCCTTCTGCAACCTATGCTAAATTTTTTTCATTCTGACAGATTTAGACTTGTTTGCGTAAAATGGGACAAATTTATGCTAATCGATTTATATCAAACTTGATACAAGCTATTCGGTATGCCGCACTGTTGAAAATTTGCACCTGAAAACGGACGAAAATATATATGGGAGCTATATCTAAATCTGGACCGATTTTCCCGAAACTTGGCACACATCCCTCTAGGCTCAACTCAGTACGTTATGCCAAATTTAGTGCAAATCCAAATATATATATAGAGACTTTGGTGCACCATTTATATAAAATCGGAGGAAAATATATATGGGACCGATTTTCCCGAAACTTGGCTGACATCACTCTAGGCTCATCTCACTACCTTATGCCAAATTTCATGGAAATCGAAAGATATATAGGGACCTTGGTGCACCATACGGGCGAAAAAATATATGGGAGCTATATCTAAATCTGAACCGACTTTTCCCAATTTTACTAGGGTTTGTCCTTGGGACTAATATGTAAACCTGTACCGATTTTCTAGAAACTTGGCAGACATCACTCCAGGATAAATTTAGTACTTCATGGCAAATTTTGTGCAAACCGAAAGATATATATAGTGAATTTGGTGCACCATTTACATTAAATAGGACGAAAATATATATGGAGCTATATCTAAATCTGAACTGATTTTCACGAAACTTGTCAGACATCACTCTTGGCTCAATTTAGTACGTTATGCCAAATTTCGTGCAAATTTAAAGATATACAGGGACTTTGGTGCCCCATGTGCACAAAATCGGACGAAAATATATATGGGAGCTATATGTAAATCGGGATCGATTTTCACGAAACTTGGCAGACATCACTGTAGGCTCTATTCAGTACGTTATGCCAAATTTCGTGGAAATCGAAAGATATATAGGGACTTTGGTGCACCATTCGGACGAAAAAATATATGGGAGTTATATCTAAATCTAAATAAAAATGATGACAATTGAAACCCCAAAGAATACTGCTTAGGCTCATGAACCAAGCATACGCCAGTAATTCACAGACATTTGGAGGTTCAGTTCATATTATATCCCGCATATTCGCCGATCTCTCTCTAAACACAAGTTGTCATAATGTCATGTCTCAAACTGCGGGAGGGCCTCCCTGAATGGATAATGTATATATGAACCGACTTTAACCATAAACAAACACACCATTCCTTCATATCAGCCGGTCAGACTTTGGTGCTTTGGTCTACCAATTACATGAAATCGAATAAAGTGAGCCGAGTCTTTATAGACGAACTGGAGGGAGTGTCAGAAATCGATTTGTAGGATAACTATAATTGAACTTATGAGACTCTTTATACACGTGCTGAAGGTAGTCTTTACTGACAAGATTCATATTCTGACATAGCTTCCATATAAATGTCCGACCTTATGCTATTCTGCCACCTAAGTAATTTAGCATTCCAAATCTTCTAAACCGATGTGAAGAAAAATCAATGGACTTCAACAATAATTAGTCTAATTTATTCAATTTAGTGCACTCTGAAAAGTTCATGTCAACCGAAGAAACATAGATTCTTTGTTCATAAAGTCAGAAGAAAGCCGTATATACTTTCTTATTTTAGAAGTATTATAATCAACTTTTCGATTATCCTAAAACGATCAAATTCGATTCAGTAGTTCAAGATCAAAATTCATCTATGTAAATTGTTTAATATTTGGTACCAAAATATGATAGTTTTTGAATTTTTTTGTATTTGCCTATTTATTAACTCGAATAGTGCTGTAATTAATTTTTTCGAATTATGGGACGTGGGACTGAATCAAAAAAATTGATTTGTATCCTTTTTTCTTATCAGGATAATCGACAAGATCAATTTTTGGGCTGTGACCCTATGTTCACACTGGCACTGCTCGGCGACAGGTTTTCTAACTGATTTATTGAACGTCTTATGAGTGTGACCATATGGTCACGCTAGCACAGCTCGGGTTAAAAATGAACACACGCCAATAATAATCGCTAGTTATAAAAAAATTAATTTATTTTTTTTTTCGAAAATATAATTTTTTCGGTAGGAGGAGAGAACCTAAAATAATATATGGGAGCCAATCCGGTTAAAAAACATGCCCAAAATACGAATAAAATTGGGTGTACCGTTATATGAGTTCTATGCGAATATACAAAGGCCACGTAGCATTTTGGGTATGTTCAAGATTGTAGCCCAATTTTCCAATCTGAGTATCAACAGTTTGTTATTTAATTTTCTACTTGCAGCAATATCCTCATTTGTTTCAGGTATTTTGAATATCTACCTTAGTTTGGAGGGTATTGCTGAACAAAGAGAAACTAGTGAATGTTCATTCAAATCCCGATCGTTTAGATAAGCATGGTCGTACGGAGATGACGTAATCGTACGGAACAGCACATCCAACCTATATTTTGGCAACACGAGTTTGGTAAAAACATTTTTTTCATAATAAACACTCTATTAATTTGAATACAACGTGTACGCTCTCCCTACATTATAGGGAGGTAACACCCTCGGGCAGTGAACCAAACAAATTTTCACTTTACATTTTTTATTATTTTTTATTCATTTTACTATTTTATAATTCACTTAAATTCTAATTATTTTTCAATAATAACTTTTCTTATAATCTAGATTATAGCTGTTCGAACATGGTGCCCGGCGACAATTTTTCGGCATGCGAATTTTCGGAAAGGTTCTAGCTGTTACAATTGATGCCATTAACATAATAGCGAAGATCAAGGTCCACACTTTCATTTTTTTATAATTTTTGTACTGAATAATTAAAAAATTGCGTTGTTTATAAATGAACTGTTTATTCTAGACTGTTTACTGATTTATTTAAGCTTCGTTGGAAAAACCACAATGCAAATTAAAAATAATAGCAACTGATAAGAAGGGTATTGTATGTAGTCATGTGTATGTATATTTAGCAAGTTCATGTGAAGCTCAGGTTATGAGTAATGTGAATATATTTTTCACAGCAAATGAAACAATAGTTGTACAAGATTGGCTCACTCTCTTCATAATGTAGCTGTCTACGCCCATGATCACATGTTTTTTTAGTGAAATTTATTGCTTGTGTATTTTATGTAGTAAATTTTGCAAAGTGATAAGAAATAAGTGAAAACAGCGTTAAGTACGGCCGGGCCGAACTTTGGATACCCCCCACCATAGGTATATTAACAGATACTTGCAACGAAAATATAGAGAATATACCCAAATACAAATTTCAGCAAATTTTAATGGATATTTTTCATAAAAACCCCAAAAAGTGGACCGATATTGACCACGCATGGTAGGATAGAACATACCCAAAATACTGCAGGTTTAAGGTCATAGCCATCACCAACGTACATAGGTTTAATTTTGGGATGTTGGGTGGATGCTGCTGGTTCAATGTGAAAATGTTCATTGCAAAAAAAAAAAAAAAAAAAACACTAAGGAAAGTTCAAAAGTCGGACGGGGCCGACTATATGATACCCTCCTTCACTATGGGCACATACAAGAAATGATAATGTGTACAATATACTGTTGACAGAAGAAATATACCATCTTAGAATGACCATTGACATGGAATCGGGAAAAAAACAAATGTGATCTACATTGATTTTTGAACCACTAAAAACCATACACATGACATTCTGAAATCTATAAAAAAACTTGCATATCAATCGGGCAGACTTGAATTTTTGGTGTAAGATTTGTATAAAGTCCGGCAAAATTTTGTATGGGAGATATATGTAAATCTAAACCAATTAAGACAAAACTTCACACAAATCAATCTGGATTTAATTGGACAATATGCTGTGCAAAATTTGCATATGGTGGAGGGTATAAAAAAGTATGTCCTATAAATATCAAGATGATAAGAGAGAGCACCAATAACAAAGAACAGTGGAATATTTGTAGTAATCACTTCTTATAGTATAAGAATAAGTGAAATAAAAAACGATGATCCCAAGAACGGGTTTCAAGGCAACGTTTAATAGATCACTTGCTTTTGCATACCCTTCGTCATAAGTGGTAGGATATATGAGAATGGGGAGAACGTTTGTGATTTTTAAAATAATTTTTAAATAATTTTCGGGAGTCTATTAAAGGGGTAGATTTTTCAAATATTTTTTTAAGGATCTAAGGCGTATATTCTTATTTTTTTTCTGAGCTTTAAGAAAGCGTAGATTTTTATACCCTTCACCACTCTGTGGTACAGTGTATTATGTCTTTGTGCATATGTTCGTAACAGGCAAAAGAAATCCAGATAGACCCATAGTTCCTTTTGAGAATATGCATAGAATCACATTCTGAGTCTATATATGCATGCCCGTCCACCTGTCTGTCCAAGTTAAATTGTAAACAAATTACAGGTCGCATTTATTATTCGAATTAAATGAAATTTGGCACAGCTCATCAATTTGGCTCAAGGACGAATCCTATTGAAATTGGGAAAAATCGGTTCAGATTTAAATATTGATCCCATTTATAGATTCGTCCGATTTCTTGTAAATGGTGCACCAAATTTCCAATATTTTTCCGATTGAAACAAAATTACAAAATCTTTTAAATTCCTTGAACATATTGCATATAATTTAAATTCATTTCTATAAAATGAACTGTTCTTGTCAAAATCTTAAAATATTGGTAATAAATATGCTATGGTCGTAATGTAAAAAAATGGGTGAAAATGTGTTGAAGCCAACGAGTTTTTTTGTGTTCCTTCCTGATTTGTGGATAAACTACACAACGCACGCACATGTGATTCGTGACTAAGTTGCAGAATATCCCATGGATCCACCCAAAATGGATGCTAACATTTTGAAGCCGGATTTTCGATGTTTTTTGAATTTTTCTTATAATTAGGATGCGCATCCAGATAATGGACTAAACTGATTATAGGATTGTAGAACTCGTGATTTTGCTTCGTTTAGTGTATATCTCGTGAATGTGCTCACCGTAGCTTCGTTGCAATTGGGTCCCAAAGACGAAAATTTGGTGCGTACATTTTTATAAAAAACATAGTTTTTGAGTCTAAAATTAAGAAAGTCCATTCAAATTCCGTGGAACCCCGCGTGATTTTAATTTTTTTATTTTTGTGAACAAAGTACAGGTCGCATTGATGATCCGATTTAGATGAAATTTGGCATAGGTCACTTATTTGGCCCAAGGACGAACCCTATTGAAATTGGGAAAAATCGCTTCAGATTTAGATATAGCTCCCATATATATTTTCATCCGATTTAATGTAAATGGTGTACCAAAGTCCCTATAAATCTTTCGATTTACACGAAATTCGGCACAACGTATTGAATTAGGTCTGGAATAATGTGTGCTAAGTTTCGTAAATGTCGGTTCAGATTTAGATATAGCTCCCATATATATTTTCGTCCGATTTAAGGTAAATAGTGCACCAAAGTCCCGATTTATCTTTCGATTTACACGAAATTTGGCACAACGTACTGAATTAAACCTAGAATGATGTGTGCCAAGTTTCCTGAAAATCGGTACAGATTTAGATATAGCTCCCATATATATTTTCGTCCGATTTAAGGTAAATGACGCACCAAAGTCCTTACATATCACTCGATTTGCACGAAATTTGGCACAGCGTATTAAATTAAGTCTGGAATAATGTGTGCTAAGTTTCGTAAAAATCCGTTCAGATTTAGATATAGCTCCTATATATATGTTCGTCTTATTTCATGTAAATGGTGCACCAAAGTCCCCATATCACTTTCGATTTTCACGAAATTTGGCTTAGCGTAATGAATTGAGTCAGGAATGATGAGTGGTAAGTTTAGAGAAAATCGGTTCAGATTTCGGTATAGCTCCCATATATACTTTCCTCCGATTTTGTGTAAATGATGCATCAAAGTCCATATATATCTTTCGATCTGCCTAAAATGTGGCATAGGGTACTGAATTAAGCCTAGAATGCTTTGTGGTACGTGTCGGGAAAATCGATTCAGATTGCAATTGAGACTTGAATGGCATTATTGCGTACTGTTGAAATTGGTGCAGATGTAGTTAACTGCCGTGTGAATTTCGAACGTCTGTCTGATTGAGATTAAATTTTTAACAGTGCGACATACCGAATAGCGTGTATCAAGGCATGGGTATGTTCCTTCGAGGGAACATTGACATGCAGTTGTAATGATTCATATGTAAAGTGGTGAAGGGTATCTTATAATCGGCCCAGTCCGACTTTACTACTTTCCTTACTGGTTTAAATATTTTATTCTGGGCTCTAACAAAGGCTTGGATTTTTTAAATAATTTTTTCAGAGGTCTAAAAAGGCATACATTTTTTTAAATTATTATTTTTTTATTAATTTTTTTTTTTTTTTTTTTTTTGAGTATATACAGGAATCAATTCTTGAGTCGATTTATGCATATCCATCCGTCTGTCTGTCTGTCCATGTTAAATTGTAAACTAAGTACAGGTCACATTAATAATCAGATTTAGGTGAAATTTAGCAAATCTCATTTGTTTGGCCCAAGGAAGAATCTTTTTGAAATTGAGAAAAATCGGTTCGGATTTAGATATAGCTCCCATATATTTTCGAAATTTCGAACGTCTGTCTGATTGAGATTAAATTTTTAACAGTGCGACATACCGAATAGCGTGTATCAAGGCATGGGTATGTTCCTTCGAGGGAACATTGACATGCAGTTGTAATGATTCATATGTAAAGTGGTGAAGGGTATCTTATAATCGGCCCAGTCCGACTTTACTACTTTCCTTACTGGTTTAAATATATTTTTCTGGGCTCTAACAAAGGCTTGGATTTTTTAAATAATTTTTTCAGAGGTCTAAAAAGGCATACATTTTTTAAATTATTTTTTTTTTGGGAATATACAGGAATCAATTCTTGAGTCGATTTATGCATATCCATCCGTCTGTCTGTCTGTCCATGTTTTAATTGTAAACTAAGTACAGGTCACATTTATAATCAGAATTAGATGATTTAGATATAGCTCGGATTTAGATATAGCTCCCATATATAGTTTCATCCGATTTTAAGATAATGTTGCACCAAAGACCACAATATGGCCGATAGACAGAAAATTTTGAACATAATACTGAAGTTAGTAGTATAGTCTGAGGTTTGGCAAGTTTCGTTGAAATCGGTTCAGATTTGGATATAGCTTCTATATAGATTTTCGTCTCATTTTAAGTAATAGACTCATAAATAACCCAAATACATCTGTTTAATATACTCAAAGTGGTGAAGGGTATTATATAGTCGGAATCGTCCGACTTTACTACTTCCCTTACTGGTTTAAATAATATTTTAGAGGATCTTTGCAAGGAATCAGTAAGCCGATTGTGTTGGTCGTGACCATGATCCCGCTATTATTTCAATAAATCTGCACATTACATGTTATTTAAAATGTATTTCCTCTCACATTCAAGATTCTTATGTGGCTATCAACTATGTTGATTTTTCTTACATACATTGATAAAGAAATAGTCCACCACCTAGAGTTATGTGTAATATTTCATAGAATATCCTTCATGAGATGGAATAAAATTATTTGCTATAAATTGAAAGTGATTCTGCCATTGTTTGCAGTAAATAATTTGTCCATTATTGGAGTATCCAGAAAAATATTATACACAATTTTTGAAAATGGTGTCACTCAAATGTGCGATCGCCTTAACGTTATATTTTGTAATTCTCAGCGGGAAAACAATTCTTGGTCTACCCTTACTATGTAATATAATATCCTGCCCGGAGATAGAAACCGATGAAGATTATATCTTTCCATATAAATATGATACAGTTTAATAATAAAATTTCCAGAATTTTAATAAAAATAAATCAGTGCTATGTTGTTTTTAATAAAAATCGTTAGCATCCATATAAAATTATTTAAAAAAAACTATGCCTTTGTTAGACTCCATAAAAAAATGATTTTAAAAATCTACGCCTCTGTTAGACCCTGAAAATAAATTATTTTAGAAATCTACACCTTTGGTAGATCCTACAAAAAATCTACCGCTAAGATGGGTCTCGATTGTGAATGGACCTATCTCTTTCAAAGAGAAGTTTCCCTTTACATCTGGAATCGATTATAAAATTCATATATAGATCCCTTATCTTTCGGAAAAAAATTCAAATCGAACTATCAGTTATGATCGGATTTTCCCTCTTCTTACATTCTCGAATGTTCTTTTCAGCATTATTTTCGGCATAACACAATATATATATATATATAAATCGGTCATTGTTTTGACTCACTTTTCAGTTTTTCTTTGGAATCGCAATCTACGAATTCATCAACTGTTGAAGATAAGATTAACAAAATGAATTTTATAAAATTATATTTGATTTTAATTTTGTTTCTATCAACGGTTTTTGCAGAAAAATCGAAAATCATACAGCAACAAGAGCCTGTGGATTGTGTTCGACAGCCGTGCTTGGATAATTATTCGTTCTTGAGTAGAATCGGTAGATTGGGGAGTCGTAAAACAGATGTTGTGTGAAATTTTATTTGAAATTTTAAAAATAAATATAAAATGGAAATATACAAATAAAAAATAAATAATAATAGAATATAAATTTTATATTTTTTAGTGGAAATAGTTTTGGTTAGAGGTACATATGAGGTTTCACTTATGAGATTATAGGTACAAAAGTAGTTTAATTTCCAATAATGTTTTTTTCTTTTCTTAATGGTCTCCATGTGGTTTTGTGTTATTTTTAAATTTAAATCACATTATAGTTTGCTACCTATAAATTGAATTTAACGTTGTGTTTGGAAGTAGTTTCGTTTGTTACATCAAATTTTTTAAACAAAATGCTGTTAATTAAATTGTTGCTCGCAATGGTCCTTATCTTTGGATTTGCCGCTGCAGTTAAACCAATACCAGCACATCGCATGAATCCAATAATTGGTCTACATGTGGAGGATATCCCATCATCAAGACCAGAAAATCGATATCTTATTCAAAAACAATATCACTGAAAAAATATTGAAATAAACTATAATTAATAAATAATTTTGGTTAAACATATTTAAGAAACTAAATTAATTAAACAAAATAACAACGATTTTTGCAGGGACCAAAAAGCGTTGATTTAAAAAATATATATTTTTCTCGGGCATGTTTATACCCTTCACCACACTGTGGTACAGGGTATTATGTCTTTTTGCATATGTTTGTAACAGGCAAGAGGAAACGAGATAGATACATAGTTTCTTTTGAGAATATGCATAGAATCACTTTCGGAGTAGATTTATGCAAGTCAGTCCGACTGTCCATGTAATTTTGTGAACAAAGTGCAGGTCGCATTTATGATCCGAATTGGATGAAATTTGACACAGCTCATTTGGCTGGCCCAAGGACGAACCCTATTGAAATTGAGAAAAATCGGTTAAGATTTACATATAGCTCTCATATATAATTTCGTCCGATTTAAGGTAAATGGGGCTCGATATCGTGTAAATATCTTTCGATTTACACGAAATTTGGCATAGCGTAATGAATTAGGTCTACACTGATGCGTGTCAAGTTTCCTGAAAATCGGTTCAGATTTAGATATAGCTTCCATATATATTTTCTTCCGATTTAATGTAAATGGTGCCCCAAAGTCCCTTAATATCTTTCGATTTACACAAAATTTGGCACAGCGTAATGAATTAGGTCTAGAATTACGTGTGTTAAGTTTCCTGAAAATCGGTTCAGATTTAAATATAGGTCCCATATATTTTTTCTTCCGATTTAATGTAAATCGTCCACCAAAGTCCCTATACATCTTTCGATTTTCACGAAATTTGGCACAGAGTAATGAATTAGGTCTAGAATGATGTGTGTAAAATTTCATAAAAATCGGTTCAGATTTAGATATAGCTCCCATATATATTTTCGTCCGATTTTTTGTAAATGGTGCACCAAAGTCCCTATATATCATTCGATTTGCACGAAATTTGGCACAGCGTAATGAATTAGGTCTAGAATAATATGTGTAAAATTTCATAAAAATCGGAACAGATTTAGATATAGCTCCCATATATATTTTCGTCCGATTTAAGGTAAATGGTGTTCAAAAGTCCCTATATATTTTTTGATTTGCACGAAATTTGGCACAGCGTAATTAATTAGGTCTGAATTAGGTCCATCGATTTGCACGAAATTTGACATAAAGTACTTAATTAGGTCAAGAATGAGGTGTGCTAAGTTTCGAGAAAATCGGTTCAGATTTAGATATAGCTCCCATATATATTTGCGTCCGATTTTATGTAAATAATGCACCAAAGTTCCTAAATATCTTTCTATTTGCATGAAAGTTTGCTTGACGTAATGAAGTGAGCTTAGAGTGATGTCTGCTAAATTTCGTGAAAATCGGTCCAGATTTATATATAGCTTCCATATATAGTTTTGTCCGATATTATGTAAATGGTGCACCAAAGTCCCTATATATATTTCGAAATTTGGCATAACGTACTTAATTGAGGCTAGAGTGCTTTATGCCAAGTTTCGTAAAAATCGGTCCAGATTTAGATATAGCTGCCATATATAGTTTTGTTCCATTTTATGTTAAAGATTCACCAAAGTCCCTATAAATCTTTCGATTGTACGAAATTTGGTATAGCATACAGGATTGAGCCTGGAATGATATGTGCTGAGTTTCGTGAAAATCGGTTCAGATTAAGATATATATATTTCCGTCAGATTTAATGTAAATAATGTACCAAAGTTCTAATATTGCATAGATCGATTGATTTTAAGTAATTGACGAACCAAGGAACTAGTATATGGTTGATAGAAACAAAACGTACTGAAATTAGTATAACCCAACCTGTGACAAGTATCGTTGAAATCGGATCATATTTGGATATAGATTCCACATATATTTTCGTCCGATTTTAAGTAAACGGTACAAATGGTGTTTGTCAAATTGACATGAAATTTTGCGCAACGTATAAAATTGAGCATAGAATAACGTAGTTGAGTTTTCTAGAAGTACAGACATAGCCCAACGGCCCAACATTTGTCCCATTGTAACAAACAAATGACCTGCTTATAGATTGATCTAAGTTGATTCACATTTAGATAAATATCACATATTTTAGTTCATACAATTTCATGTTAAGTGTTCTGTTTAATATACCCATAGTGGTGAAGGGTATCATATAGTCGGCCCCGTCCGACTTTACTACTTTCCTTACTGGTTAATTATGAGGTTGGAGGTACAGAAATTTAATTTTGTCCATGTGGTTTTCTGTTATTTTCATCTAGACCCCATATTAATTCACTTTATAGTTCGCTACCTATATATTGAATTTAACGTGGTGTTTGGAAGAAGTTTCGTTTGTTACATCGATAGCTGTTCTGTAAAACAAAATGCTGTTAATTAAATTGTTGCTCGCCCTTAGCTTTGGATTTGCTGCTGCAGTTAAACCAGTACCCGCACATCGCATGAATCCAATGATTGGTCTACAGTTGGAGGATATACCAGCATCAAGGCCAGAAAATCGATATCTTATACAAAAACAATATCACTGAATATGTAATAAAAATTGAAACACAACAATAATAAATAATTTTTATTCAACGGGACAAACAAACCAAACTATAATTTTTGAAAGAATATTTTTTCAACGACCAACCCATGCCTGAATTTTTTAAATAATAGTTTTTCATAGACCTCCACAAGGCGTGAATTTTTGAGGATTTTTTTTATCAAGTCCTTAAGAAATTTCTTTATAAATCCACGCCTTCTTTAGTCCTTAAGAAATTTCTTTAAAAATCCACGCCTTCTTTAGTCCTTAAGAAATTTCTTTAAAAATCCACGCCTTCTTTAGTCTTTAAGAAATTTCTTTAAAAATCCACGCCTTCTTTAGTCTTTAAGAAATTTCTTTATAAATCCACGCCTTATTTAGTCCTTAAGAAATTTCTTTAGAAATCCGCGCCTTCTCTAGTCCTTAACAAATTTCTTTATAAAATCCACGCCTATTGGTCTTAAGAAATTTCTTTATAAAATCTATTTTCAAGGACCATTATTGTCATCGATTTGTTAAAGAATATTTTTTCAAGGACCAAATTGAGGCGTGGATTTATTAAAAAATATTTTTCCAAACACCATTATAGGCTTGGATTTATTAAAGAATATTTTTCCAAATACCAAACAAGTCGTGGATTTTTAAAAGACATTTTTTGTCAAAGCCTAGGGGAAAGTGTGGATTTTTTAAGGACAATTTTGTCAACGCCTAAGGGAAGTCCTGAATTTTTTAAAGACAATTTATTCAATTTCTTAGGGAAGGCCTGGATTTTTTGAGTCCATGAAAAGACGTGGATTTCTGTCCATGGCATGGCGCGGATTTTTTAAGACAGTTTTTGTATAGACCATGAACCATTTTTTGAGACAAATTTTTCAAGAACCAGGGAAAGTATAGATTTTTTACACGTTTTAGTCACCCTCATAACAGTATAGTCACCCTCACATAGTTATATATAGACTCCACATAAAGGTATTTTCGATTTGTATACCCTACACAACTATGTTGTCAAGGTATAATAGCTTTTTGCAGACCCAAGAGTTTATAACGCCGCGAAATATTGGTCCTAGACCCACCTTTAAGTACACCGATCGTCATATCTCGACTAACTGAGTCGATCTAGACATGGGTGCCCGTCCGTCTGTCCATTATAATTTGTAAACACGATACAGCCTCAATCATGGACCAGTCTAGACATGAGTGTCCGAAATTGTGCATGTAGGGTGGGTTCTGACCAATGAAGATTCCTATTGTTTTTTGCAAAGATCGGTTAATATTTAAGGGATGAAATGGACCAATAACTTTAAATTTTTTTCTGATTTTCTGGTCGCTCCAGAGACCGCAATTATAGCCCAAACATCGAGTTACATGGCGAAGTGGATCGGGCCAAAGAATAAGTATGCCTATTTTTATAAAGATGGGTCAATATTTAGCGGGTTAAATTGACCCCGACTTTTGTGCTTAAAATGACGAAATTCGTATTCTTTAACGTATATATTTATATATGAGTGGTTGTCCTTTAAATTAATACCAATTATATTGTCGTATGTACTCGGATGTGGTAGTTACACTTAAATATTTACATGTGCATACGTATTCAGATATTATTTAGTAACCCATTACAACACTGGAGGGCGCATATATAGCGCTGATGACTTTGAAATGTTCCATGAGGTTCCAGTTATGGTCAAAGACAACTCCTCGGTGATGATCAGATACAAATTTTTGGGATGAAGTGGAGTGAAAACATAATGTTTTATGTTCTTTTTTCGAATCGATCGATATAGGCCACAATTGGGTCAAGCCGAAATTCACAACGCACGTTGAAGGGAATCTGGACAAGTAATTAGAAGGGCTGTATTGAATATTAGTAATATTTGTTTACTTCTAGCCGGTCAATAGGTTGCAAAAATTGTCCAAACTCAGAATATAAAACCACACAAAGTTAGATTTTGGTGAAAGTTGTGTAGAGTATCATATGGTCGGCCGAATATACCACTCCGCTTTGGCATGCCAGGTTTCAGAGATTGACATACATATATGCAGAAAATATCAATACAGGTCTATGTATTTTGGAGGTTGTAGCCGAATAATATTAATATTACCCGATATTGAATATTTTTATTTAAAAATAATTATCGGCTTCAAAAATGAATAAAAATTAAAAATCACCGATTGTAATTACAGAAGGTATATTTTTGTTAAAGAAATCAGCAAAACCACATAACTTCTTTATATTCGAGAAAAATCAAAGTGTTCGACTATTTTGTAAAAACGTTCGACAATTGTCCTAAAAAATTTTCAAATCACACTTTTTCTACTACTAAATTTTCAACATTGCAATTATTTATTAATAACCAAGTTTGATGTTTGTTTTCACTAATTAGGAAAACATTTATCAAGGCGGCATTGACATATTTCATGCATTTTTCATAGATATGGGGGGTGGTCCACATTAGACGCATAGTCCATATTACCCGAAGTTACTCTATATTGCCAAAAAATAAAACTATACATTATTATGTTATTATATATGTATGTTTATTCCATTTTATTGTTTAGTTATTATTTTCTTTTAACAAATCAGCATTACACAGAGAATTGTGGCAATGATAAATTGTGTGGGCCGTTGAAGCGACGACCAGGACTATGAGGATTAAACCAAAAATATTAAGATGAAACATTTTGAAACGTGTGCAACTACTACTACTTTCTTCTAGTCCAAATTGTGAATAGAATGTGAGAACTTCAAAGGCAACCACTTGGATTTTTTCAGAAAAAAATATATGCCTCTAAATAAAATTGTGGTTAGATGAGTAAGTTGCCCCAATCCATTATTAATAATATTTATCCATTGGCAAACCACAACGTTATCGTTGGTTTTGTTATATCAAAAACTATTTATTTTCATAAATGAAACCAATTGGGTTTTCCATGCAAAAGTTATTATAATATAGTTTGTGTAAATTTATTTTTTTATGGTGTAAAACCGCTTACCAATTGTGTAGTTGGAACCCATATAAGCAGCAAAATATAACATTCTTTATATTTATTTCATTGTCCAACTTCGATTTGTACTATCCATCAATCGAAATGCTGCTGTATAATTTACTGATCGTGTTGGTCCTACTTCTCGGTGTCACAACTGCAAAACGTACACCATTAGATCCACCTTGTAAGCATCCACCATGTCCATATATCGATGCAGATGGTAGTGTTCAAATTTATTCAAAATTGCCATATAGAGGTGGCTAGAGTAATTTTGTAAAGTTTTCAAAATCGAATATAATTCCTTAATAAATGTAAACTGTTGAAATGTTGAAAATTATTTTTTTCTTTAATTGAGAAAATATTCTTTAAAAAATCCACGCCTATTGTTGTCGTGTTGATCCTTGAGAAAATATTCTTTAAAAAATCCACGCCTATTGTTGTCGTGTTGATCCTTGAGAAAATATTCTTTAAAAAATCCACGCCTATTGTTGTCGTGTTGATCCTTGAGAAAATATTCTTTAAAAAATCCACGCCTATTGTTGTCGTGTTGATCCTTGAGAAAATATTCTTTAAAAAATCCACGCCTATTGTTGTTGTGTTGATCCTTGAGAAAATATTCTTTAAAAAATCTACGCCTATTGTTGTCGTGTTGATCCTTGAGAAAATATTCTTTAAAAAATCCACGCCTATTGTTGTCGTGTTGATCCTTGAGAAAATATTCTTTAAAAAATCCACGCCTATTGTTGTCGTGTTGATCCTTGAGAAAATATTCTTTAAAAAATCCACGCCTATTGTTGTCGTGTTGATCCTTGAGAAAATATTCTTTAAAAAATCCACGCCTATTGTTGTCGTGTTGATCCTTGAGAAAATATTCTTTAAAAAATCCACGCCTATTGTTGTCGTGTTGATCCTTGAGAAAATATTCTTTAAAAAATCCACGCCTATTGTTGTCGTGTTGATCCTTGAGAAAATATTCTTTAAAAAATCCACGCCTATTGTTGTCGTGTTGATCCTTGAGAAAATATTCTTTAAAAAATCCACGCCTATTGTTGTCGTGTTGATCCTTGAGAAAATATTCTTTAAAAAATCCACGCCTATTGTTGTCGTGTTGATCCTTGAGAAAATATTCTTTAAAAAATCCACGCCTATTGTTGTCGTGTTGATCCTTGAGAAAATATTCTTTAAAAAATCCACGCCTATTGTTGTCGTGTTGATCCTTGAGAAAATATTCTTTAAAAAATCCACGCCTATTGTTGTCGTGTTGATCCTTGAGAAAATATTCTTTAAAAAATCCACGCCTATTGTTGTCGTGTTGATCCTTGAGAAAATATTCTTTAAAAAATCCACGCCTATTGTTGTCGTGTTGATCCTTGAGAAAATATTCTTTAAAAAATCCACGCCTATTGTTGTCGTGTTGATCCTTGAGAAAATATTCTTTAAAAAATCCACGCCTATTGTTGTCGTGTTGATCCTTGAGAAAATATTCTTTAAAAAATCCACGCCTATTGTTGTCGTGTTGATCCTTGAGAAAATATTCTTTAAAAAATCCACGCCTATTGTTGTCGTGTTGATCCTTGAGAAAATATTCTTTAAAAAATCCACGCCTATTGTTGTCGTGTTGATCCTTGAGAAAATATTCTTTAAAAAATCCACGCCTATTGTTGTCGTGTTGATCCTTGAGAAAATATTCTTTAAAAAATCCACGCCTATTGTTGTCGTGTTGATCCTTGAGAAAATATTCTTTAAAAAATCCACGCCTATTGTTGTCGTGTTGATCCTTGAGAAAATATTCTTTAAAAAATCCACGCCTATTGTTGTCGTGTTGATCCTTGAGAAAATATTCTTTAAAAAATCCACGCCTATTGTTGTCGTGTTGATCCTTGAGAAAATATTCTTTAAAAAATCCACGCCTATTGTTGTCGTGTTGATCCTTGAGAAAATATTCTTTAAAAAATCCACGCCTATTGTTGTCGTGTTGATCCTTGAGAAAATATTCTTTAAAAAATCCACGCCTATTGTTGTCGTGTTGATCCTTGAGAAAATATTCTTTAAAAAATCCACGCCTATTGTTGTCGTGTTGATCCTTGAGAAAATATTCTTTAAAAAATCCACGCCTATTGTTGTCGTGTTGATCCTTGAGAAAATATTCTTTAAAAAATCCACGCCTATTGTTGTCGTGTTGATCCTTGAGAAAATATTCTTTAAAAAATCCACGCCTATTGTTGTCGTGTTGATCCTTGAGAAAATATCCACGCCTATGGACTTGTGGATCCTTGAGAAAATATTCTTTATTAAATCATAGTTTTATTTCAATAAAATATTGTGGTTATACACATCATATTATTATGGTACATAGAATTAGTGATTGGTGATATAAGAATCGCCAATTGGAAAATAATTGGTGACTTATTTATTTAAATTTAGTTAGTGGTTTCAATACTTCATGAAAATGTATCAAAGAATCGATTAAACTCATCCAATATAAATAGTTAGAGATATTGAGTATGGCCTTAGTTATTATAGTTATTCGACACATCAACTTCTTATCGCAAAATGAAAATATTTACATTGCTGGCGATGGCTATAACTTTAACTGTAGGCACTATGACCGATAAGGATTGTCCTAGTCCACCATGCCTACGAATATATCCTACGGCAATGCCACCATTTCCTAGAGTCAATTTGGGTTATTAGCTCTAAATTAAATAAATTTAAGACATAAAAAAAATTAAATAAAATTACGAATCCTACACCAAAACTAACAAACGGCTTTCATCCATCGCAAAAAAAATAAGAATTAAGAAAGAAAGAATATTAAAAAAAAAACTCCGAGTAGAACTTTTTCTTACACTATTTGTACTTTACTTCAAAAAAGTTTACTATTAGTCACATCACATAATATGAAATATTTATTATTTCTTTTCTTAGTCCTATAAAAATATTCTGTTCATATTGACATATTTCTTTCTCATCAATAAATGGCTGCGCTATCTAGTTAATATTCTTATAAAAATCATATATTATATTCATTATCATCAGTTAATGTTCTACCTCCGATTTGTATACACGGATTGAAATGTTGTTGTTCAATTTATTGATCGTATTGATCCTTCTTTCGATTGGTGTCACAACTGCTAGACGTACCACATTCGATGCACCTTGCAAACTTCCACCATGCTGTTATAAAGACAAAATTGGTAAACTGGGATACTATTCGATACCACCATATAGGGACGGATACAATAATTTGTAATTTCTGAAACCGAAATATACTCGTAATAAATAAGAAAAACAAAAAATACAAATATTAATTTGTGTTTGCCAAAGTTATTATTTTTATACCCTCCACCATAGTATGGAGGGTATATTAGTTTTGTTTTTCCGTTTGTAACGCATCGAAATAATCATTTCCGACCCTATAAAGTATATATATTCTTGATCAGCGTAAAATTCTATGACGATCTAAGCATGTCCGTCTGTCTGTCTGTCTGTTGTAATCACTCTAGCGTCTAAACGAATTGAGATAGATCGCCAAAATTTTGCATAGAGTCGTATTTTGTCTGCTGGTAGGTCAAGTTCAAAGATTGGCTATATCGGTCCACGTTTAGGCATAGCTCCCATATACGGGTACCCCCCAATTTTCGGTATTTTGAGGTTCTTGAGCGCGTTTTTCAACTGAATTCGCTCAAATTTGGTATATTGAGTTCTTATTGGGTAGCAAATCTTTCCACTGAAAATTATAAATATGGGTCCATATTTTCGGATAGCCCCCATATAAGGGTACCCCCAATTTTGAGGTATTTTGGGGGGTTTTATCGCATTTTTCGACGGAATTCGCTGAAATTCGGTAGTTTGTGTTCTTATTGGGTAGGAAATCTCTATACTAAAAATTATAAATATAGGTCAATTTTTTCGGATAGCCCCCATATAAGGGTACCCCCCAATTTTCGGTATTTTAGGGTTCTTGAGCGCGGGTTTCAACCAAATTCGCTGAAATTTAGTACATTGTGTTCTTATTGGGTACCAAATTTCCCCACTAAAAATTATAAATATAGGTCCACTTTTTCCGTTAGCCCCCATATAAGGGTACCCCCAATTTTCGCTATTTTGAGGTTCTTGAGCACGTTTTTCAACCTAATTCCCTGAAATTGTAGTCGTATATGGTAACAAATTTCCCTACAAAAAATTATTAATATGCACCCCCTTTTTGGGGTAGTCCCCATATAACCCCCTTTTTATATTAAAATAGTTATGCAATCTGTTCCGCGTTTTGGGTTTGGTTCTAAGACTCTGTTGTAATCATATCACCTGCGGAGGATATCGAGATAAAAAACTAGAACGTAAGGTTCGATAATGAACTATATATGAACTATAACCCGTATTTAGACCTAGCCCCTGTGTGGGAGGTACCAGAAGGAGTGGACCGATATTCCCCATCTTCAAACTTGAACTAAGTTTGGAAGAAATTATAAGATGGCCAAAGTTTGGATGAAATAACAATTTTCTGAAACAAATTTGGTCCAAAGAAACATGGGGTTTAGAGCCATTTTAACCGTGTTAAAGTGTATACACCCTCATTATCCATTAAAATTTTCTGAAATTTGTTTTATAGTTTACATTGTGTTTTACATAGCTGGTTTGTGGAAATGTCGATATATGTTCACTTTTTTTATTTTCCCTATATTTTCATTTTAAGTACCTGTCAGTATATCTATGGTGGAGGGTATCCAAAGTTCGGCTCGGCCAAACTTAACGCTTTTTCACTTGTTTTTTGTTTTGTTTTTTGTGGCACCATGCTAATATTTATATGTACAGGGTTATCCATCTCGTGGTTTCAAAAGTAAATGTAAATAAAACATTTGGCACGGTCTTTTTAAAACAACATATTCTCCAATATGAGGCAAAACCAGTAAGGAAAGATCAAAAGTCGGACAGGGCCGACCACTGTGATACCCTTCACCTGTTGATAGAAAAGATATATCATCTTTAGAGGACCATTGAAATGGAATCGGGCGAAATTAAATGTGTTATTTACATAGATATTTGAACATATTAACAAAACCCATGCACATACTATTCTGAAATTTATGAAAAATTTGGTTGGATTCTTTGGTGTACCATTTGTTTGAAACCGAGCGAAACTATGTATGGATGTAAATCTGGACCTATTTGAGCAACGGTGGCGTAAACCATTTGGTATGCTGCAGTACAAAGCACCGTCCAAATTTTATCTCGGGTATATGGAACAGTAGGCTCATCGGTGAACCGTGCAAATGGAGGGAAATATAGGGGTATTGGTGCAACATTAACATAAAATCGGACGAAAATATATATGTGAGCTATATCCAAATCGGAACCGATTTTCACGAAATTTAACATACATCGTTCTAGACTTAATTCAGTATGCTGTGACAAATTTCGTGCAAATCGAAGGATATTTAGGGACTTTGGTGCACCATTTACATAAAATCGGACGAAAATACATATGGGAGCTATATCTAAATCTGAACCGATTTTTTCAATTTCAATAGGGTTCGTCCTTGGGCCAAATAAGTGACCTATGCCAAATTTCATCCAATTCGGATCATAAATGCGATCTGTACTTTGTTTACAATTTAACATGGACTGACATCCATAAATCGACTCAGAAAGTGATTCTATGCACATTCTCAAAAGGAACCAGGTGCCTATCTCGTTTCATTTTGCCACAAAGACCACAGATTTCTAATTTCCGTCCCATACTTGTGAAATCACAAAATGTATAACCCTTTTGTACCTTAGTTTACATCTACAAGGCCTAGCATATATATTTCTTCCTGTTGCTTCAGCGAAACTGATCAGGAATTTGAAATCCGGACAAAGTGCACCATGACAATGTAATCTCTCACGCTTTGTCTCAAAGTAGGAAATTTTTGACAGGCCCAAACGTGGAATTTATGGGTACAGATGATCCTATGAAGATTTACATCTCCCGAAGATACTGTTAAGGCCTTAAAACCTCATTTTTGGAGGTGCTTGAATATGAGTGAAAACCCCGCATCGATAAATTAGAGGGCATAAACAATTGTATAAACCATGCTAGTGAATGAAGAAAATTGACAAATCTGCCAACGTTTTGGTATAGAGCCCATATATATAAATATTGATCCACTTTTTGGGAAATACCTAATAAAATTTATCATCAATGTCAAAAATTTCAGTGAAGACTCTGTATAACAATATCCACCGATTATTCTATATTTGGGAAAATAATCCATGTCGGTCACCGTTTTGGTATATTCCAATATTATGACACCCCTACTTATTGGGATTTCATAAAAGTTTCACTCAATTTGTGTTTAATTACATATTTATGGTTCGAATTGTGTGTAAAAATGTCGCAGAACATTTTCGAAAATAAATAAATATTTTTTAAGAAACCAACGTTAAATTAGTCCTTAAAAATATTTTTTTAGAATGCACATAGTTTTATGGTCATAGACAAAAATAATCTTGAAACAAGTGAGCGGAACAATATATTCGGACGGGGCCGGGTATATGATATCCCACATAACATCCACTGAGCTCAAAGTTTTTGCGGATCTATATTCTGAGACTGGATAATATTTCGCGATATATGACCGATAAGAGGTCAAGAGCGCTTCTGAGGCTTCATTTCCGAATTATGTTTTACGGAGTAAAAAATTACTCCAAACGATTCAAATTTTGGAAAAAAAGTTTTTGATTCATTTATCCCGCTCAATATTGACTGTTCATTATCATGACAGCCATTTGATTTAGTTGTTCAGATCGCCTTCCCAATGGACAATTTGTTATGTTCGGCTTATAATTGTGACAACTCTAACGACTAGAAACCCAGATAAAAAAGTTTGTGGTCCATTTCATCCCCGAAATAGCATCAGTTAAGCATTGAAAACCAGT
>NW_026878713.1:0-25001 GCF_032173495.1 Musca vetustissima | reverse complement strand
CACTATAATTTGCAAACACGATACAACTACAGCTATGGACCAATCATCACGAAATTTGGCATGTGGGATGGATTCTGGCCAATGAATACCCCTATTGTTTTTGGTAAAGATAGGTTCCTATTTGTAGGATGAAATGGAAATACTTAATTTTTGTCAGTTTTTTTGGTCGATCTAGGCCGCAAATATGACCCAAACATCGCGAAATTGTACATGGAGAAGGGGATCGGTTTTTTGCACTTGTTCAGATATTATTTTTACCAATCTAGACAAGTAATTATAAGGACTACGCTGACTATTAGTACTAGTACCAATAGTACTACTGACTATTAGTGTTGGCCTCTAATCGGGCCAGAGAGTACAAATATCACGAAATATTGTCCAGGCTCGGAATAAATATCCACAGAAAGTCAGAGTTCAATGGTAGTTGTGTAGGGTATCGTATGATCGGCCACGTCCGAATATGCTGCTCCGCTCACTGTGTTTTAAATACATAATATTTATTAAAGAACCATTAGAGCCTATATTTTTCTAAAAAATATTTTTTCAAGGACCATCATTACAAGGCGTAGATTTTTAAGGGTATACATTTTTTAAAGGACCATTTACACAAGGCCTAGATTTTTAAGGATATGTTTTTAGAGGACCATTCATACAAGGCGTAGATTTTTTAAGGATACATTTTTTAAAGGACCATCCATACAAGGCGTAGATTTTTTAAGAATCTTTTTTCAAGGATCATCCATACAAGGCGTAGATTTTTTATGAATCTTTTTTCAAGGACCATCCATACAAGGCGTAGATTTTTTAAGAATCTTTTTTCAAGGACCATCCATACAAGGCGTAGATTTTTTAAGAATCTTTTTTCAAGGACCATCCATAGATGGCGTAGATTTTTTAAGAATCTTTTTTCAAGGACCATCCATACAAGGCGAAGATTTTTTAAGAATCATTTTTCAAGGACCATCCATACAAGGCGTAGATTTTTAAGAATATTTTTTCAAGGACCATCCATACAAGGCGTAGATTTTTTAAGAATCTTTTTTCAAGGACCATCCATACAAGGCGTAGATTTTTTAAGAATCTTTTTTCATGGACCATTCATCAAGACCACCGGAACGTATATTTATTTACAAATATTTTTCAGATATTGTTTATTGTATAACTACACTAGAGGGCGGAAATGTAGCGTTGATGTCTAGGAACTTTTGCTTGAGGTTCTAGTTATTGTCTCGGACTATAATTCCGATGATGAAATGAACCGAAAACGTTATTTTTGTCTGGTTGTATAGTCGTTAGAGCGAACGAAAAGAAGCCGCCGCGGATCTGTAACCTCTAATAGGATTAAACAGCGCAAATGTCGCGAAATATTACTCGGTCTTGGAATATAGATAAGCAAAAACTTAGAGCTTAGTCGTATTTGTGTAGGGTATCATGTGGTCGGCCCGTCCGACTATACTGCTCCGCTCACTGGTTTTAAATAATAATTTTTCAAGATCATCAAAGCGTACATTATTTTTATACCCTACACAACTATGTTGTCAGGGTATTATAGCTTTGTGCGCCCCAAAAGTTTGTAACGCCGCGAAATATTGGTCCTAGACCCACCTTTAAGTATACCGATCATCATATCTCGACTAGCTGAGTCGATCTAGACATGTGTGTCCGTCCGTCCGTCTGTCCATTATAATTTGTAAACACGATACAGACTACAGTTGTGGACCAATCTTCACGAAATTTTGCATGTAGGATGGGATCTGGCCAATGAATACTCCTATTCTTTTTGGGAAAGATCGGTTAATATTTAGGGGATGAAATGGACCAAATACTAAATTTTTGCCGGTTTTTCTGGTCGCTCCAGAGGCCGCAATAATGGCTCGAACATCTTAAAACATGGAGAAGGGGATCGGGCCAAAGAATAAGCATGCATATTTTGATAAAGATCGGTCAATATTTAGCGGGTCAAATGGACCCTGACTTTTGTGTGAAAAATGACAAAATTTGTATTCTATAGCGTATATATTTGTCCCTGATGGACATAGACCCGAGAAGTTTATATTATATCCAAGAGGAGTGGTTGACCTTTAAATTAATACCAATTATATTGTTGTATGTGCTCGGATGTGGGAGTTACACCCAAATATTTACAGGTATTTCCGTATACGTATATTATTTAGTAACCCATTACCATACTGGAGGGCGGAAATATAGCGCTGATCGCTTTGAAATGTTCCATGAGGTTCATGTTATGGTCAAGGACAACGCCTATAATTTTCGGTGATGATTAGATAATAATTTTGGAATGAAGTGGACCGAAAACTTAATTTTTTGTGTTATTTTCGAGTCGATCTATAGACCACAAATGAAAGCCGAAGAAATCTGGAATCTGGACAATAGCTGTACTGAATGCTCGAAATATTCGGAAAATATGTCACTGTGAGGTGCTGTTTACCTCTAATCGGGCAAGAGGGGGAAAATATCACGAAATATTGCCCAGGCTCGGAATAAACATCCGCAAAAAATTTGAGTTCCGTGGTAGTTGTGTAGGGTATCGTATGGTCGGCCCGTCCGACCTTCTGAACGTATATTTTGTATAGAATCATTTTTCAAATACCATCATAGGGTAGATTTTGAATGTACTTGTTTTATTAAGATTTTTAAAATTAAATTAAAATTTTTCAGGGACAATACGAGCGATGATTTTTAAAGAAACATTTTTCAATGACTATCATAGAGTAGATTTTGTATAGAGATTTCTTTTTTTTTTTTTGCAACTACCATCAGAGCGTATATTTTTAATAAATATTTATATTGAAGCATTGAATTTGTCATTAGCGATTTTTTAACAGATTTGTCATGCATATTTTCTTCTTAAAATTCAAAACTCAATGCATTATTTTTCAAATTTTTATTTAAATTGAAACTTCCTAACTTCCACTATTGCCTTCCTATGTAATTTATATGTTTTCCCATAAACCACATGAAGTTCGTCTTCTATCACTTACATACCTGTATAATGTGGTTTTATATAGGCTCATACAATATGTACACATTCACTGGCGTCCTCTTTTAGAAAATGTGACCATTATTTAAAGACTGGTGTCCTATCCACAAAATCATGTTAGACATATTTATTTATATTCTGGTTACCAACACGCACACACACACACACACAAAGAAGAACATTTAGAAGATTTTCTAACTAGAAAACTATAAAAGAAACACGAACAGACATACCAAAAATTTCATGTAAGGATTCTAGTTTGTTTGGAAATGGGTCGTAATGCAAGCACACATACCGAATGTCTGAGGCAGACTAATTGTTGCAATTTCGAGATATACATATATTAAAGAGCTTACAAGTGTAACATGAACTTATGTATAGGATTTTGTTGTGTTGCAGGTTGTGTTTACGATTATATGTATGAGTATGTGCATGTGTAGGTAGTCTGTGTATCCCTGACAAATGAATAAAATATTTACAATAAAATATTGATAGATTTATGTAATTTATTAAAACTTCTATCACATGATGCTCTTTTGTGTGTTGTGGAATTTTATTTAATTAATTTCTGTTGGGAATTACTGGGATTTTCATAACACTCAAGACTTGATGAGACAATTACCGAAATCGATAAAAATGTGGAATATGGGTACAAATTACTCTATCAGCATAAGTAGGCAAGATCTCCGACTAGAGAATTAGGAATAGTGCTATCCGACAGATCAGCTTTTGTTATTTTTTTATAAATTAAAAAAATATGTATTTAATCCGGTATTGCCAATTTTTATCATTGTATAAATAAACACCCACATACTCCCAATTTCCCATCACTTTTGTACCCTCAAGATTGTCTGTTTACATTTTCAATGATTCAATTCTTCCAAAAATATATTTTGTCAGCCACTCATTGAATATTTTATATCCCCTAAATGACCTAACATAAACGACACACATACATTCATACACACATTCATGTTAAACGAACTGGAAATAATAATTGTAAATATTTTCCTTTTTCAGTTTTGTGATTTCCTTAAATCGAACAACATTTTTCATCAAAATCAAAATACCCTCAAGAAAGAATAACCGGCATACTCGTTCATACACACGAAGTAACGAAGCATAATATTTACAATGAAAATCAATAGAATTAAAGCAAAAAGAGAAATATTTGAAAATCTGTAGACTGAGATGTGGGTGGAGTCTGCTGAAGGATGCCCGCTTATAGAGGGAAATAAATGTAAGTATACATGAATACAATACAAATACATATTTTATCAAAGAGAATATTTAAAAAAAATTCGAGAATTAGCACAAGCCATAGGTTTTTTCTGAGTATTTCTTCAAAGATCTGCATAAGGCGTGGAATTGTTATTTTTCAAGAATCAGTACAAGGGATAGATTTTTTACAGAATATTTTTCAAAAAACATCGGAGTGTAGATTTTTTAGAATTTTTTTCATGGAACTTCAGATCTTTGATTTTTTTAAAGAATATTTTTTGAAGGACTAGCCGTACGTGGATTTTTTAACCAATATTTTTTCAAGGAAAATCAGAGGGTAGTGTTTTTAAGAAATATATTTTAAGGGTCATCAGAGCGTATATTTTTTAAATCATATTTTTCAAGGGCCATCAGAGTGTAGATTTTTTAAAGGAATATTTTTTCAAGGACCAATCGGAGTGTTAATTTTCCAAACTATATTTTTCAAGTACCATCAATGCGTGGATTTTTGAAAGAATATTTTTTCAATGACTATCAGAGATTAGTTTTTAAAAAAAAAAATATTTTTTAAGGGCCATCAAAGCGTATATTTTTTAAAGGAATATTTTGTCAATGACCATCGGAGTGTAGATTTTTTGAAGCAATATTTTTTCAATGAACATCGGAGTGTAGATTTTATAAAGGAATTTTTTTTCAAAGTCCATCAGAGCGTAGACTTTTTAAGAATATTTTTTCAAGAAGATCATAGCGTAGATTTTTTAATGGAATACTTTTTCAATGACCATTAGAGCGTAAATTTTTTACAGAATATTTTTTTAAAGTACCATCAGGGCGGATGGACCTTTAGAGCTTAATTTTTTAAAGAATATATTTTCAAGTACCATCAGGGAGTAGATTTTTATACCCCACATAACTATGTTTTCAGGGTTTTATAGCTTTGTGCAGCCCCAAGAGTTTGTAATGCCGCGAAATATGGGTCCTAGACCCACCTTTAAGTATACCGATCGTCATATCTCGACTAGCTGAGTCGATCTAGACATGTGTGTCCGTCTTTCAGTCTGTCCATTATAATATTAAAACACGATACAGATCACAATTATGGACCTATCATTACGCAATTTTGCATGGAGGATGGGTTCTGGCCAATAAAGACCCCTATTGTTTTTGGTAAAGATCGGTTAATATGTAGGGGATGAAATGGACCAACTACTACATTTTTGTCGGTTTTTCTGGTTGCTCCAGAGGCCGTAATTATGGCACGAACATCGCGAAATTTTCATGGAGAAGGCGATTGGGCCAAAGAATAACCATGCCGGTTTTGAAAAAGATCGGTCATTATTTAGCGGTACAAATGCATCTTGACTTTTGTGTGAAAAATTGCAAAACGTATATTCTATGGCGTATATATTCACTCCTGAAGGGCATAGACCCGAGAAGTCAACGTATATTCTATGGCGTATATATTCACTCCTGAAGGGCATAGACCCGAGAAGTTGATAGTATATCCAAGAGAACGTTTAAATTTATACCAATTATATTATTGTATGTACTCAGGTGTGGGAGTTACAGGTGCTTACGTATTGAGATATTATTTAGTAACCCATTACTACATTAGAAGTCGGAAATATAGCGCTGACCGCTTTGAAATTTTCCATGAGGTTCAGGTTATGGTCAAGAACAATGCCTATAATTTTCGGTGATGATCAGATTAAAATTTTAGGATGAAGTGGACCAATAACTTGACTTTTTGTGTTTTTCGGGTGTAGATCTCAATTGTAAGCACACAACCCACGGTGAAGGGAATCTGGACAAGTAATTAGAAGAGCTATACTGAATATTAGTAATATTCGGAAATATGTCAATGTAGGAAGAGGTCCTGTTTACCTCTAGTCGGGCAAGAGGGTCCAAATATAACGAACTATTTTCCAGGATCGGAATAAATAATCCGCCGAAAGTTTGAGTTCCATAGTAGTTGTGTAGGGTATCGTATGGTCGGCCCGTCCTACTATACTGCTCCGCTCACTGGTTTAAGAATATTTTTTCAAGTACCATCGGGAGGTAGATTTTTTGAAAAATATTTTGCTCTCTGAGAAAATCACGACAAAGCTCCCAGGATGTGGGATATATCGACATACGTTTTGATAAAGCTCGTGTAACGGTACAGCCTTAAGGCTTGTAAGTTACATTTTTCAACCGAAAGGGGTTGTAAGTTGATATTTCGTGTAGTATTTAGAAAGTTAAGCCTTTTGGGTTCTTGGAGGTTGACAAACACTCACCGTCCGTCTATCTGTCATGTATGATCATAACCAAAATGCAGGTCCCATTTTGGATTGAATTTAGGTAAAGCTCTTTTATTTGGTCCAAGGACGATCCATTAGACATGTAAAATTGCATAGATTGCAGAATGACACGAGCATATGCTTTTGTCCGATTTAATGTATATGGGTCTCCAAAGATCCTACATTTTGTTCTATCAACAGGATATTGTACACATAAAATCACAATCATTAGACATGAGTATTTATTACGATTGGTGTAAATCGGTATAGATATCGCTTGAGGACACGACAACGTGGTAATTGGTATAATAAAGCCGGTCAGCACCGAATTTTGTATTTTCCTTGCAGTTTTCGTGTTGCAGAAAAAATTTAATCCAACCTACCAGCTGGTAATGCACATATGTTGGACAGTATAAAAACTTTATCCTGCCTGAGCTTAAGGATTTTTTTCTTGTTATTTTAATAAGATATTTTTTGATGGACCATTTTAGCGTGAAATAATTAAAAATCATTTATTTGACAAATTGTTTATGTATATACTTTATATAATTACAAATTTTTAATTTCTTAAAACTAATATATTTCTTAAAATTATCTGATATATATGCTGAAGACATAAAAAGCCAAATTTCTAAATTAGGTATCCTCTGGAACTTCTTCACCCTTAATGTTCAAAGTATTTTTAGTTTTCAGTGTATCGACCATAGATTTTAAAATATTTGCCTCGACAAGGCCGATAAATTTATGAACAATTTCTCCATTACGAACTGTAAAGACAGTCGGCACCGATTGTATGTTGAAGGTATCCACAAGTTCGGTATTTTTCTCCACATCGATAATGGCCAAATCAATGTCTTCCGAATTATCCAAGAGGGCACATATTCTGGGTGTTAACTTCGTGCAAGGGTCACACCAATTGGCGTGGAAATCAACGACAACCGGATGATCACTTTGCATGACCTAGAAAAAGTAACGGAATTTTAAAAAATTATTTTGAAAATAATAGTTTTCTATTAATTACCTTTTGATTAAATTCTGTTTGATTTTTTATCGAATACGTTTTGTATGCACCATGATTTTGTGAAATACATTTTTGCAGCACTGTGGCTATGGAGGGTAGTAGTCTGTGGCAAACAACCTTTGAATTTGATGAAGATGCCATACAGGATTTCAAACAAGTAACCAGGCCTTCATTTGTTAATTTCAACATAATTTTCACACAATTTAAAATTGAATTCAAATACAACTTTAATTATTTTCACTTAAAGATTTGACAACACCGACGATCTCTAAACGACTTCTAAATGCTTTCGCTATGCAAACACAACTGTTTTGTGAGAAGTGCCTTGGCAGTCGAACAGTTAGCCATTTCGTTACCTGCATCAGGTAAATGAGAAATTTCACTGGAATTTTAGTAACAGGATTTATTTTTGGGTAATTTTGATGCATTACCAAGCGTTTCTGTTTATTACGGATCATAACATTTAGGATAACCAAAAATATCCCATAGATTTTTCCCTGATCGTGTTAGCACTAAATCTGCGTATGCACACAATGTACTGTTATTGTTGTTTATTGTAAAATGTGTTAGTATTTGTTTTTATGGCTGGATTTAAATAAAAATTCATTGTTAGAGTAACATTTTAACAAGTGTTCGCATTGTTATTATAATTAGTCCTGTTTTGTATATATAATAAATATGCGTAGCGCCATAATCCTTTTCAGAGACTTGTAGAGGACATCTGGAAATTCTAATAATTTGTATTTCAACAAAAAGTAATTTGCAAACATATTTTCAACCAATAACAAATATATGAACTGGATGCCGAAATATTTTTTCCTACATCACTTCTGGGAGCATGCGGCATAGATTCATCCAATATTAAACCTTTTTTAAAGACTCACCACAAGTCCGAATATTATGTTTCAGACACTAAGATAATGCGGATCAGAAAATTGGACGGGACTTTTACATCGCAACAAGCGGAGTCATATCCACGATTTTCTACAAAGATAACTTTCATCCTCCAAGAACCCAAAATACCAAATTCCAGAGACCTTGGTAGAAAAATGGAACTACCAAAAATTACGGGAAGCTATTTTGCGAGGATTTTGCCAAAACACCGACCTATGTAGACATTTTCTTATTTGCTCTCCAATTATACAAAAAATATAGTTACAGCATTAAAAAGAAAAAAAACATCTTATAAAAAAAAAATCAATCTAGTAAATTTTTAGAAATGACCTTCTAACAAATAATTGGGAAGACACCGTTATACATTTTAAGGTTTCAAAAGTAAACGAAAATAAAACCAGTGAGCGGAGCAGTATAGTCGGACGGGCCGACCATACGCTACCCTACACAACTACCACGGAATTCTAACTTTCTGCGGAAGTTTACTCCGACGTTTACTCGTGATATTGCATCCTCTTGCCCGATTACAGGTCAACAGAACCTTTTCCTTGTATTTTCGAATTTTCAGTAAAGCCCTTCTAATTACTTGTCCAGATTCCCTTCACGGTGGGTTGTGTTGTGATGTTCGGCTTTTAATTTTGGCATATAGATCGACTCGAAAACACACACAAAAAATTAATTTTTGGTCCACTTCATCTCAATATTGTTATCTGATCATCACCGAAAATTATAGGCGTTGTCCTAGACCATACCTGGATCCTCATGGAAAATTTCAAAGTCATCAGTGCTTTATTTCCTCCTTTTGGTGTGGTAATGGTTTACTAAATAATATATGAATACGTAAGCACCTGTAAATATTTAAAAGTAACTCCCACACCCGAGTATATACGACAATAAAATAGGTATCAAGTTAAGTGTCAACCACCCCTCTTGGATATACTATCAACTTCTTGGGTCTATGTCATTCAGGGGTAAATCTATACGCTATAGAACACAAATTTTGTACTTTTTCACACAAAAGTCAGGGTCCATTTGACCGCCTAAATATTGAACGATCTTTATCAAAACAGGCATGCTTATTCTTTGGCCCGATCCCCTTCTCCATGCAAAATTTTACGATGTTCGGGCCATTATTGCGGCGTCTGGAGCGACCAGAAAAACCGACAAAAATTAAGTATTTGGTCCATTTCATCCCCTAAATATTAACGGATATTTACCAAAAACAATAGGGGTCTTCATTGGCCAGAACCCATCCTACATGCAAAATTTCGTGAAGATTGGTCCATAACTGTGGCCTGTATCGTGTTTACAAATTATAATGGACAGACGGACGGACGGACACACATGTCTAGATCGACTCAGCTAGTCGAGATATGACGATCGGTATACTTAAAGGTGGGTCTATGACCAATATTTCGCGGTGTTACAAACTCTTGGGGCTGCACAAAGCTATAATACCCTGACAACATAGTCGTGTAGGGTATAACAAATATAATTTTTTTTATTATGTACAGTGTCTGCCAAAACTTAAGCATCCCTTCAAATGTAAAAAATTCAATTCAAAGCAAAATTTTTTGAAAATTCAGATGTCGGAAATGCTAGCGGATTAAACTAAAGCACCCCCCAAACCTCCAATTTGAAGTGATGTTAATTAAAAGTACAATCTAAAATGATTCCACTACATCCTGTAATCAAACTCGAACCCGCCTTCATTTTAAAATTAGCGAAACAACGATCCGCAGAAAAGTTGTAGAGGGCCTTTTTCTCAAAATTATTTTTTTCAAAAAATATAAAAGCCAGACTCCATATCAAATAGAGTGACACAGAATGGAGGATTGTACTGTTTTCTGACATAGATGCAATGTATTTGCAATATATCTAAGGTAATCGACAACTATTTTGAATAAATTACACTGTGACACAAAATCTAGCTCATGTTCCCAAAGGGTAGAAAATTCCTTATGTGGATGAAAACCATTGGCGAATATATTAATAATCCAGAATGAAAAAAATTGTGAGTTATTATATTTTTGTTGGTAACTCTATAGCTCATGAACAAAATCCTTTACATCTTTGATCCTTACTCAGTAAACTTTATTTCAGGATGCTGACCAATTTAGTTTTCCATTGTAATGCCCTTTACCACACTGTGGTATTACATATTTGTGCATATGTTTGTAACAGGCAAAAGGAAACGAGATAGACACAGGGTTCTTTATGAGAATATACATAGAATCACTTTCATCTTTCAAATTTTGCACAGCGTAGTGAATTAGGTCCAGTTTTATGTCTGTAAAGTTTCGTTGAAATCGGTTCAGATTTAAATATAGCTCCCATATATATTTTCGTCCGATTTGATGTAAATGGTGCTTCAATGTCCCTATATATCTTTCGATTTGCACCAAATTTGGCACAGCATTGTAAATTAAGTCTGCAATGACGTGAATTAAGTTTCGTGAAAATCGGTTCAGATTTAGAAATAACTTCCATATATATTTTCGTCCGATTTAAGTTAACCGGTGGTCCAAATTTCCTTTTTATCTTTTGATTTGCACAAAATTTGGTATAGTGTACTGAATGAAGTCTAGAATTATGTGTATTAAGTTTCATGAAAATTGGTTCGGATTTAGAAATAGCTCCCATATATATTTTCTACCGATTTAATGTAAATGCTGTACCAAATTCCCGGTATATCTTTCGATTTGCACAAAATTTATCATAGCGTACTCATATAGGTCTAGAATGACGTGTGATAAGTTTCCCAGCTAAGAAATTTCTTAAGACCTATAGGCGCGGATTTTCTAAAGCAATTTCTTAAGACCAATTGGCGTGGATTTTATAAAGAAATTTCTTAAGACCAATTCGAAGATGGGGATGGTACACTCCTTCTGATACTTCCCCCTCAAAATGGTCAAAATTGCGCAAAAAATTAATTTTATAATTTTATATTATCCTAGAAAGATGGGACCTATTGATCTACTCCTTCTGGTACCCCCTCAAAGTGTCAAAATGTTCAATATTTATTATTCCAATATCAGGAGAATGCAATGTCCGATGTGAACCGAACTTTGCACAATCTATTATCATTACCAATCCTATTTAAGGTTTGAAGATGGGACTCATTGGTCCACTCCTTCTGGTACCTCCCCCACAAAGAGTCAAAGGGGTTTCAATATTTATAAATCCAATATCAGGCGAATGGAATGTTCGATGTGACCCAACCGTTTCACAACCTATTATCTTTACTAAGCCTATATCAAGTTTGAATATGGGACCCATTAGTCCACTCCTTCTGGTACCTCCTCCAAAAAGGGTCAATATTATAAGATATTGTAAATTTTATTTGAATAGCCGAATGGATCAACATTAAATCTGAAACATCTTTGATAAAAACATATACCTTATATAAAACGAATAACAAAACCTGTGTATAACTCCGAAGACCTTCTCCGCAAATCATAGTGTGTGGGTATATATCTGTCGGCAGCGCCACTTGACACTTTTTTACTTGTTCAGAAAAATGTCAGTGTATGTCCATGTTTTTATACCCTTCACCACCACACTGTGGTACAGGGTATTATGTCTTTGTGCATATGTTTGTAACAGGCAAAAATAATCGAGATAGCCCCATGGTTCCTTTTGAGAATATGCATAGAATCACTTTCTGAGTCGATTTATGCATGTCCGTCCGTCTGTCCGTCTGTCTGTCCATGTTAAATTGTAAACAAAGTACAGGTCGCATTTATGATCCGAATTGGATGAAATTTGGCATAAGTAACTTATTTGGCCCAAGGATGAACCCTATTCAAATTGGGAAAAATCGGTTCAGATTTAGATATAGCTCCCATATATATATTTAACCGATTTAATGTAGACGGTCCCTATATATCTTTCGATTTGCACGAAATTTGGTACAGCCTAATCATTTAGGTCTATAATGATGTCTGCCAAGTTTCGTGAAAATCGGTCCTGATTTAGATATAGCTCCCATATATACTTTCGTCCGATTTCATGTAAATGGTGCACCAAAGTCGCTATATATCTTTCGATTTGCACGAAATTTGGCATAACGTACTGAATTGAGCCTAGAGTGATGTCTGCCTTGTTTCATGAAAATCGGTCCAGATTTAGATATATCTAACTTTTATTATATATTGATTTAAAGTAATTAATGCACCAAGGAACCAATAGGCTGATAGGAACAAAACGTACTGAAATTAGTATAACCTAACCTGAGACAACTTTCGTTGAAATCGGTTCATATTTGGACATAGCTTCCATATATATATTTTCGCCAGATTTTAAGTAAATTGGGCATCAAATTTTGCACAACTTACAAAATTGAGCATAGAATTACGTAGTTGCGTTTTTTAGAAGTACAGACATAGCCCAACGGATGACCTATTTATATTTGTTTGAAGTCGATTTACATACTTTATGGATAGATCTAGGTAGATTCACATTTAGATAAATATCACATATTTTATTTCATCCAATTTCATGTTAATAGTCCTGTTTAATATACCCATAGTGGTGAAGGGTATCATATAGTCGGCCCCGTCCGACTTTACTGCTTTCCTTACTGGTTTTTTTTTTCAATTGTCTAGCTTAATTGGCACTTCAAATCCCAGTTTTCCAAACTGAGTGAATGTTCTAGACATTAGTGGGGTTTTTGTGATGATAGATTAATATTAACAATGTAATGTCCCCATTTTGCTGTTCTTCTTTCAAATTAATGTTTGCCTTTCACTTGTATAAAATTAAACACTTTATAAATATAAATTTTATGATTATCATCCACCAAAATATAAATTCAAACTACGAGTTAACACAGTTATATATGTGAATATATTTTTCGTGAACTATTTACACAAAATCCCACTTACCATAATATAGGCGAATGATGATTGGTGTCAAGTATTGCAAAATAATTAATGTGTCACGAATTTCCAAACACTGCTATCCATCCAACAAACTTGTTCACCTGATTTTTACATTAACCAGAGCAGAGGGAGCGGGTGTTTGTCGTGAATACCACCATGGCTGTAATGTGACACGCATAGTGACACCATTACATGGCGGATGTTAGCACGTCATCAAGTGATTTTGCTATCAACGGGGCTAAGACAGAGACAACAGTGTTAGAAATACCAAAAGCTATGGTTTACTGGCTTTGGCATTACTACACTTTAGTAATACAAGATAATGGGGTATTAGTGGGGTTTTGTGAAAAGAAACTCAAAAAGGCTAGACATAACACAAATCGAGTCGTATTAACAGCACCTAAGCTGGAAAATTATTACCAGTGCCACGCACTAATTCACACGATGGTGGTGCTTTAATGTTTGGGGTATGTGCAGAACACTTCAGGCAAATTAGGTGTCACAAGGATGTGAATAACTAAATCAATAAAATATGAATTAAGGGGAAATGGATATACATAAAAACTTCTGATGGTGGGACATTTTCGTCATTTTATTGACTGTCCCGCCATCCGAAACGTGTTCAAAGGTGTAATTTACGTGCCGTTGCACAGGACACCTAATTGAATCTATTACAGATTTGTAACTACCAAGTAAACTGATCATCTAATTCTCTTGCTTTGCGGATTTTCAAACCTCAACCGAATTAAAAAAAAAAGTAAATCCTGATATAAAAATTTAAGCTGTCAGCACTTTCATTACGAGCAGTATCCTCACACACTCTCCCCCTGTTTTTGTATTTTCCAACGATGTTTTGTAATGAATTTGCTGTTGTTGTTGTTGCTGTTGCTATCTAGCGACAAAGTAATGGCCATTGGAGGGATCTTAAATGCGATATTCGTATGCAAGACTTTTATGTGTTTCATCATCAAAATTGCGGTAAGCATGGGGAGTAACCAACCAACCAACCAACGGACATTGTTACGTTTTTAAAACTGTCAACTTTTAAGTGATGAATTGCCAACGTTGTGTGTGTTTGCATCCATTTGTCGTTGTTGTTGCCGTTGCTGTTGCGACATTAAAGGATTAACATCGGTAAGCTCGTGGGAATATTGGTTGGTGGCGCCAAGTTGATTGGCTGGTCGTTTGAATGCATGTGAACGTTTTTGTTTCGAGCTGACAATAAACCTACATTTCATTGCCGGTTGGGGGAAATTTAAAGTCAACAATTTATAGGAGGGCATATTCTTCGATATTTAAAGATTGACCTAAAAATCTATATGTTAAAAAATCCACGCTATGGGGGTGAGTAAAAATGTACGATATGGGTGTCCTCACAACTATACATTACAAATCCATCACATATATTTGTTTCCAGTCCCGTAAGAGGTGTTTGAATCCACACCTGGGTTACTATCCTCACGGTATCTCATGAACTCCATCTTTCTTCATCTTTCTTTCCAAAGAAGGCCAATGTCATTAATCACCTTAGTAAAGAAGTCCGAAGACTGCTCAGTCCCAAATTTAACGACCTTCATTGATTTGTTCAAGAATTAGTACAAACAGAAGGTTACGACGATCAACTTTGTCATTCAGGAAGAGGTCCATTAGATACGTATCGACTGGCAACCAATGATAGCTCGAGCAATTATTCCTAATCGAAAGTCTTTAACAGCCCCAAATTGAGCAGCAGTGTCGCTACGCATCGGTACCGGTCTCTGGGATCACTGTTTCGATGCTGCAGTTTTAGCTTTCGAATCTTCAGAGTCCGAAGACTCCATATTTCCAGGGTGGCCTGTCGAACTGAAAGTTCCGACGATCAGTTATGTCGTTCAGACTGACAACCCATGATCTTAACTGATTCACTCATCAGAATCAATGATTGTCAATCATAGGTCTTCGACAACCCCTGAATGAGCAGCAGTGTTGCTATTCATCGGTATCGGTCTCTGTAACCCTTGCTGCCAAGGTTTGGCTTGCTTTAGGTTTGACTTTCTCTTCTTCTTTCTTTAACTTTACCTTCGCATACGAAACAGTTTGCAGTAATGCTTTGCTGCTGCTTTTTGGCTCATCACTGCCTCCGCAGAAGTCGACACTGCTGTCGCGAGCAATTTGGATGGTTGTTTGGGGTTATCTAACGACTGTCCTATTGTCATAAACCTGGGTTTTGACAACATAACAGCAGACGGATTTGGAGTGTTGCTCAGAAAGGATTGCGACCTTTGCCGTCTCTTGAGAGATTTTTTAACGGACTCTCTTTCTACCTTTCGCAATGGACGAGTTCAACATTAGGGGACCCTCTCGAAGATTTTGATTGATAAGAAGTCCCAGACAACATTTTTCCAGTCGTGCTCAGGCTAATCAAAGTTGCCTCCTTAGTTGGAGAGTTTAGTAGAGCCATTTTCACACGCGATGTCGGAATTCTTTCGAACAAGAAGTCCCCCGCATGAATTATATCATATCATGGATGATAACTTTCAAATAAACTTGAAGTTCCCCTGACTGGAAGGAATTTCTTGCCGATTATCGAATTCTTATCCCGCTGGATGAACCGATTGCAGAAGTGAACTGTTCTTCAGAAAATCTTATTGTCGGAGATTTCTTTAGCATTGACACCTGTGGCGGTTGCTTGTTGCAATGAGACGGTCGTCGATCCACTTCAATAGCCCTTTGCCTTGGAAGTTTCGAATTTCCATTTGCCCACAATGAAGTTGTGATCCATCTCCGCCGATATTTTTACATCCTCTTTCACCTTCTTCGTTGATTCAACTTGATTAAGAGGAGTTACTTGAATTTCCTGGTATCCATAGCGCCTTCTCGCCCGTCAAGGGTGAATAACACCTGAGATTGGTCGGGATATTTTCTTGGCTGAAAAATAAAGAGCCGGTTTCCACAATTAAATAAAGGAGAAGGTCCGCATATCTTTCCAGGCCCCCGTTAATGACATCGGGAGTGATGGGGTCTGTTAGTATTGATGTTGTTGAGGGGTTTAAAATTGGTTTTGAAGCTACACTTGTACAGATCGAGACTGAGGGTGCTAAGGCAAAATCACTGGAATGATCGCATTCTTATTAAAAGGGGAAGGGGAAATGGTTTTACTGAGGACTGCAAAAAAGTTTTAAGTGAGGATTTGAGTTATTATGCCATGGTAAGATATTGTCAACTAATACTGAGTAACTTGATGAGGGCTCCAAGTATCAACCAGTCTCCCTTCGAATACAGTCGGTGGCCTGACAGGAAGTCGTAAAACACTAATGAACACGAGGCCCCCTAGCAACTCTAGGTTGACATAGAAGCACTGATGGAAACCGTCTAGCTCCCCAGACCGACATAAAATATTATTTTAATGAATAAAATATAATTTATGGGGAATGCGGTGAATATATCGAGGTTTTCGAAACTGAATGACAAATTTAAAAAGCTGTGGTGTCTGAAAATATATACGGTAAAAAATAATGTCCATGGTATCTAACCATATACTTTAGAAATTCACTTGACATAATTTCCAAGCGTTATGAGGATGGATTGACCACACCTTAAGAAAAAGTGTCCATTGCATAACCAGAATGGCGCTTGAATGGAATCCACAAGGATCATGAAATCGGGGTCGGCCAAGAAACACCTGACGGCGAACAATAACCCAAGATCTAACACAAAAAACCTTACATGGGAAGATGCAAACAAAACGTCAACTAATCGAGTAAAATTGCGGTTCTTTGTGAAAGCCCTAGGCTCCCAAGAAGAGTGATAGAAAAAAACAAAAATTTCATAGCAGATTCCCATTCCCGTGCCACTTTCGAGTAGTTACCCACAATGTAGTTAATAACTACTCAATATCATGTTGCTTTTATCCCACTGCTCAGGCCCTTTCCAATTTGCATACAAGCTACTCTTGTCACATACTGTAAACTGTGCTTGGTCATGGATTTGTGATTCGACTCAACCCATGTATCTTCCCCCTGAATCTCCGCCCTTGGTCGTCATCTTCTATCATGCAGGAGATAACATGCCTATATTGCACATACACGACAATGCACTTAGAAAAGTGCAACGATGCATTTTGCACATTCAACACTTTTGGCAGTTTACAGCGATCTCCAACGGAGAACGTGTTTCACACAATGTGGCCAATACGGCCTGTGGGGCTGTGTCATCATGTATCCGTCTCATCATTCATGGATTTGTTGGTCACAAACATGTGTCAATTACCATGACAAATACATTGTTTGCTCAAATAAGTTCGGGCCATTTGTGTAAGATGTCATGCGATTAAGGATTTCAATGTATGTATGAATGTATGTAATGTGTTTGATGCTTGGGAGTTAATTTGTTAAGTATGCAGTTCGTTTTGTGTGACAACATTTGTTATTAATAGCATCTATATGATAATTGAGTTTTAAGAGAGGATAACAGAGGATAATTGAATTACATACATAACAAAAAAACAAAAGAACTTTTTCTGCAAAAATATTTAATATTAATATTTTCCAGATTAGGTTAAAAAATTATCATGGATGTTTCTCAAGAGAGCCCTATTGAAGTTGTAAAAAATCGGTTCAGATTTAAATATTGCTCCCATATATATTCGTCCGATTTATTGTAAATGGTTCACCAAATACCCTATATATCTTTCGATTATCACGAAATTTGGTACAGCGTATTGAATTAAGTCTAGAATGCTTCAGATTTAGATAGAGCTCCCATATGTATTTTCATCCGATTTAATGTAAACTGTGTACTAAATTCTCTTTATATATGTAGTATATATACATATTTAGAATACACCCAAAGTGTTAAAGGGTATACTACTTTACTTACTGTTTTTTTTCTTATTAAATTTCATATTTTTTCAAGCACTGATTTTTTAATATTTTTCTCATGTGTTGATTTTTAAATATTATTTTTGAACGTGTAATTTTTGAAAATATATATATTTGAAGTTCTATGTTTTTTTCAAATGTAAATTTTTTAACCAATAGTTCTTCGATAGTCTATTTAATATTTGTGGTTCTGATCTCGGTTACTCTTTGTTTCACCCATGTCACCTCCCACTGATTTCATTTAGCAATGCCTCTAGAGTATTTAATTTTGACTTTTCCGATTCATTTGCAAATCACACTTTGTTGTGCCTTAAGTCTTTGTTTTGACAATTTAATCGGTTTTATTCGTTGTTGCTGTTGTGTCTTTGGTATTATTACGACAGTTGTCAATGAGATTTTCGAGCATTACACTAATTGATGACTCGCAATCATGTTAAAGAATATTGTTCGTGAGACACATTTTGAATATTTACGGACATAAAGATGTATCTGATACATAAAGATGTATCAGGTTTTTAAATGTTACAAAGAAGAAAGTTAGATGACAGGTCGGGAATTCCCAAACCCTAGACGGGATTTTTGTACGGGGACTATGCTATTGCGTTCAAGCCTGAACAAAATAATAATTCAAATTTCAGACCCTCAAGTTGGAACTTCAACATATCAAAAATTAAAAGGACCTTTGAAGGGTGCTATTGTAACACGCTCACTGATTTAATTTTGTGACATGATTTAATGCGAACCTACTCTAATTCTAGAATGTGCCTATAAAATGTCAATTGAAAATTAGAATCAAGTATTGGCTGAAGTGTTTCTCAAACTTTAAACACATTTTTCTCCTAACACTGTTTTTGCGAATGGCGGGTACGATAACTCAAAAAGTAATAACCCAATCGATTCCATATATCTATCGTATGAACTAGGATAAAGTCAATCTGTGAGGATCTTTCTTATTTTTTAATCTAGTTTGTGGTCAAAAATAGGAGATTTTCCAAAAAATAAAATTCAATGTCCGCCATTTTGTTAATTTTTGAGCAAATTCAATAATCCCAGTTTATACGAGAGCCAGATATGTACTCTTTCTAACACCTTTGAAATTTCGAATTCCAATGGTCCAAGGAGGAGTTATCATGTCCGCCATAAAAAATTAGGACTTTCTTTAATCTCAAAAAACAATAACAAAAAATGTTTACATGATTCTTCTTCCCTTTTAAATTCTTGGAAAGTTACAAACCTTAACAAGCATTGGTATTCATTTACCAGCCCATTGAAAATCTTGAAAATGTAAAATCAAGAATGGTGGGTTCCCTTAAGTTTCGGATCGAATTTTTTTATCGAAGTGGCTACAATTTGGCATTTCGGTTTCCTGCTAAATAAGAAACGTTTTCCCAGAAGTTATTCAATATAGGTTATTATATTGGTTATTATTTCTGGTGAGCGTAGCAGTATAGTCGGACGGGGCAACTACCAGGAGTTTAACATTCTGCAGATCTATATTCCGAGCCTGGGCATTTTTCGATATTTGCAATCTCCTGACCATTTAAACCATAAGACAATACAAAAATGTCTTGACTTATTTGACCCCTTAAATATTGACCATTTTCAATTGTATACCAGTAGGCCAGAACCCTTCCCCTTGTAGAATTTGTGATGTTTGACTTATAATTATGTCCTCTATACAGATTATATATATAATCTGCTTAATACCGAAAACAATGGGTGTCATCCTTGACCCCAACCGGAACTTTCCATAGCGATCAATGCAATATTTCCGCTCTGTAGATACATGTTAGCAATTTTCTCTGGAGTGACCAGATAAAAATAAAATTGTTTGTCCATTTCATTCCTTAAATGTTAACCGATCATTGCCAGAAGCAATAGGGGTCTTCTTTGGACAGAACCGGTCCTACATGTAAAATTTCGTAACGATAACAAATTATAGTGGATAGATGGACGGGCGGACATACATGGCTAGATCGACTCAACTAATACAATAGGACCAATATTTCGCAGCGTTACATACATATGGTGCCATACAAAACTATATAGGAAATTTTGACACCTCAGAGAACCTGAAAAATCGAATTAGAGACAATGCGATTGAAGAATATTGAATACCATTATTTGATGTCAACCCGAAAACTTAGGGCAACATATATTTCTTGTAAGGAAATAAACGTGCCAAAACTCCCAAATATACCGAAATTTTGGATGTTGCGTTATATAGAGCTACCCAATGAAAAACCAAAATCCCAAATTACAGCTGATTAGTTTGAAAGCACGTGCTCAAAAACTTCAAAATACCGTATACCGTACCATTATGTTATTAATTTTTGGTAAGAAAATTTTCTGCATTGTGAATCCCTAGTATCAAATTAGAACCTCTAGCTTGCGGTGATGGGTATAATTACAAGATTTTATAAATATTTTCAAGTTTTTATAAATATTGGACCTATAGCCATGAACATTTCCCCAAATTATGACCAATAACCGTGAAACAGTAACACATTTCGATATTTTGGAGGATTCCGTCGCATTTTATAATCGGCGAGACTTTATTCTGAGATATTACGTTGTTGGAATATAACATATGTACATCTGTGTAGAAAATGATAGGTTTAGATCCATGTTTTTGGCATAGCCCCCATATAAAGATTGAATCCAAATTGTATGTCCATTTTCAATTTGAATTTAAAGTTTTCGAAGGGTAATAAACCTCTCTGCATATACTGCACAATATAGGTCAATGTTCTGTGACTCGGTATTTTTTTAAGGTTTCACCCGAATATCGCCACCAAAAAATGAACAATTTTTTCTCAGAAAATTTTCAAAATAGATTCCTGATTCTAAATGGCCACCACTTAACGGCCTCGCTTATTTTTTGCTTTGTTGAAGTACCTCAGTCCGTCTTCCAGCCTAAGTACTTCTAATTTGGTTTTTAAAAAACATCATATTAGCAGACAATTTACAAAGGTACCAACCGATGTAGGAAATTTTGAATGCATTCCACTAGATAGATATTATGGCGAAGTATTTGTCCGAACTAACCGACGTTTGTACTTGCTCTAAAAACATTTGTTTGGCACAGTGATCCAATATGGAAAATTGCATTTGCTGTTATATGCGGGCTATACCAAACATGTAATCATGCACCGGCAAATGTCAGATTGATTAAACATTTCTTTTGTTATGGTCACCAGTTACTAAATAACCTAATCAAGGTTATATATATATATATGGGAAATTACAAAAATCTTTTAAATTCCTTAAAGCTGAGGTTTGCAAGGTTATAACTCGCGAAATATGAACATATTGCATAAAATTTAAATTCAATTCTATAAAATGAAGTGTTCTTGTCAAAATCTTGAAATATTGGTAATAAATAATAAGTTGCGTGGAAGCTGTGATGGTGGTAATGTAAAAAAATGGGTGAAAATGTGTTGAAGCCAACGAGTTTTTTTGTGTTCGTTCCCGATTTGTGGCTAAACTACACAACGCACACACATGTGATCAGTGACTAAGTTGCAGAATACCCCATGGACAATATGGTTCTAATGTATGATTTTTCGATATAATCACTGCATCCACCCAAAATCGATGCTGACATTTTGAAGCCGGATTTTCGGTGTTTTTTGAATTTTTCTTATAATTAGGATGCGCATCCAGACAATAGAATAAACTAATTATAGGATCGTAGAACTCGTGATTCTGCTTCGTTTAGTGTATATCTCATGAATGTGCTCACTGTAGCTTCTTTGCAATTGGGTTCCAAAGACGAAAATTTAGTGCGTAAATTTTTATAAAAAACATATTTATTTAGTCTAAAATTAAGAAAGTCCATTCAAATTCCGTGGAACCCCGCGTGATTTTAGTTTTTTTACGTGCCGGATCTAATGAGCCCATCCATGTTCAATTCCGCCCATTAAAACGGCGGATATAGGTACCTTGAATGTGGGAAAAACTGCAAAAACTTATTTTGACAAATTCGCGTAAATAATCGCGGTTTTCTTCGAATTAATTTTACATGCATTTATGCTTGTATTGTCAAATTCGCGAATCTGCGTGGAAATAGGTCAAAAATACATCGATACGCGAATAATATGCGTATTTTATCCAAAATTGATTGTGGAGGCACATCCGCGGTTCTTAACCGATCCTTTTAAAATAGGTGTCCTTTTGCGTATTTTCATAGGAGATTACTAAAATCGGATGCGCATAAAAATCGTATGCACGTTGCGTGATTTTTAGCCATTTTTAGGGTTTTTACATAGTAAAGTGCATCGAGTGGCACACTTTGACCGCTAAATTAAACATTGAAAAATTAATAATTATTGAAAGACATTGATTCGGTTTATACGAAAATCGCATGCGCATCAACTGATTTCAATTAATTCGCGAATTGCAAGCTTTTCAATATTGATCATTTTTATGTATTGTAAATGCAATATATTTAGCCATTAATGACGTCGAAACTCTTATCAGATGAATCTGCCGATATTTAACAATCATCTAAAAGAATTTGCAGAAGAAAGCGTCGTATATTTTAGAAGATTAAGGCAAAACCGTATCCTCTTAACCATACTAAAAAAATCGAAAATTCAAAAAAAAAAAAAAAATAGTTTTAATTCAAAAATTAATTTATTTTATTTTCCGATATCTTCATGTTTCTATTTGTTTTTCGCGACTATTAAACCGTATTTCAGTGTGATTTGACTAGTATGCAAAGAAAACAATGGTGTTTAAGCATTTGTGAAGAAATTCGCGAATTACAACGAATAGGAATCCATTTAATTTATATTTGAAATACAAGATTTAAAACCGCTATAACTTTTGTGCGCAGCATCCGAATTTGTGAACGCGAACAGATTTCGAATCAGCATATTTTTCTTAACCTATGTACCAAAAATCATAAATGTGCTCGCAAAAAAAATTTTCAAAATTTTTTTAATGGAATTTTAAAAGAATTTTGTAATTTCCCATATATATATATATATAACCAAGAGAATATAAATATATCTTTGTAAATTAATCAACACATCATATTGGAAAAAATCACAAATAAAACTATGCAACTATTACCATTGGCGTATTTAGCCTAACTATACTGAACATACAATTTGAATCTACTATTAGAAGAGTAAAATAGTCCTTTACTCATTCACACATTACTACAAAACATTATTTTGAACAAACAACAGCATTTAAATGTAAAAAAAATCTTCGATTTACTATTGACAACAAAATAATTGCTATCCAATCTAATCCTTAGTTTACCAACAACGCATCATTTACTTTTCGAACAAATATTGACAATGAAAATAATTGTATTATCAGCAAAATGCTGTCAGATTGCCTTTTGTCTGTGACAGCCACAAGATACATGTCTTAATATCTGAATATCCGAAAATCTGCATTCTCTTGCATTTATTTCTTCTTCTTTTGCCAAGAATTTTAATTTATTCCACACACATACATTTTGAAAGTGAGACGACGACGCCCCCACCCTCCAAACATGTCTTTTAACGAATTATATTTTATAGTTTGAATAAATTTGTATTTGAAAATTTCAACAATGGCATAATCTCATCAAGCCAATGACTCTAGAGTCACTCCAACCAACGACTCTTAAGTCACTGCCACATCGCCACCACCACCAGCCGCAGCACCACCACCAGCAACATCACCACCACCATCATCTAAATTCAAAATATGAGGATAATAGTTTTGTTTTCCATATTTGAGGTGAGGTATGAGGAGAAAGCGGGAGGTGGGAATAGTGCACCCCAAATGAATGCACTTTTCATGGTTGCGAGTTTTGTGCCTTAAAGTGAGCAGACGGACGACGAACACACACACTCTTTGGAAAGCCACTCGTGCAGAAGTTTATGCAGTTAGTTAGCAATTGTCAACTGACAAACCGACTTTTATGCCAAACAAAAATTGTTCATATTAAACTAGAATCAAAATCACATGTACGTACATATATTTATGTATATGTATGTGTGGCGACAAAGAGTACGAGATTACATGACTCTATATTTGGGGTTAAATAAATAGCAGTGTAGAGCATCAGTATGCGAGGGCAGTTCGGAAAGTTCTTATCCTAGCACAGAAAGCGCAGTATAAACAGAAAAAAGTTACGTGTTTTGAAAACTTCAATCTCTGTTATGAACACATGTTAAATTTTGTTTCGATCTGGCAACTCCTTCGTATAGAAGCAGGTGTTCAAAAAAGACGCTTTCGCAATTTTTTTACAATGAAAGCACGCATTTCTAATTTGTCCATTGTAAAACCAGTAAGGAATGTAGTAAAGTTGGACTGGGCCGACTATATGATACTATATGCCTTCCAACAGACTCCGCCTTTTCGAAAGAACATTTATATGAAACTGAACAAACTTGAATATGTAATAATTCTGGAACCTGAAATGAAATTTAGCATCATTTCATTCGGGCAAGGTTAGAGTCGATTGCGTACAATGGAACAAATTTATGTAAATCGATTTTATTTGCATAAATTTAATCTCAATCAGATAGCCGTTTGTAATATATATGGAACCTGTGTCTGCATCTGCACCAATTTAAAATGGCTATAACTTCATTCTATCAATTTCATGCGCTTCGAGTCATCCGGTGGAACATTTAACTAAACTCCAACGAATATACAAATGGGAGCCATATCTAAATCTGAACCGATTTCAACTAAGTTATATGTCAATCGTACACACTTTGGGTCTTTGGTGCACACTTTACATAAAATCAAATGAAAAACCAGTAAGGAAAGTAGTAAAGTCGGACGGGGCCGACTATATGATACCCTTCACCACTATGAGTATATTAAACA
>NW_026878712.1:0-24767 GCF_032173495.1 Musca vetustissima | reverse complement strand
GTAAATCCAAACCGATTTTCACGCAACTTAACGTGCACAATTCTAGACTTAATTAAGTACGCTATGCCAAATTTAGTGCAAATCGAAAAATATATAGGGACTTTGGTACACCATTTACCATAAATCGGACGAAGATATATATGGGGCCTATATCTAAATCTGAACCGATTTTCTGGATACTTAACACACGTCATTCTAGACCTAAGTCATTACGCTATGCCAAACTTCTTGCAAATCAAAAGATAAATAGGGACTTTGGTAAACCATCTACCTTAAATCGGACGAAGATATATATGGGAGCTATATCTAAATCTGAACCGATTTTCACGAAACTTAACACACATCATTTTAGATCTAATTCATTTCGATATGCCAAATTTTGTGCAAATCGAAAGATATATAGGGACTTTGGTACACCATTTACCTTAAATCGGACGAAAATATATATGGGAGCTATATCTAAATCTGAACCGATTTTTCCCAATTCCAATAGGGCTCGTCCTTGGGCCAATTAAGTGACCTGTGCTAAATTTCATAAAAATCGGATCATAAATGCGACCTGTACTTTGTTACCAAAAATACATGGACGGACGGAGTGACGGACATGCATAAATCGACTCAGAAAGTGATTCTATGCATATTCTCAAAAGGAACGGTTATTTTTGTCGGTTACAAACATATGCGCAAATACATAATACCCTGTACCACAGTGTGGTGAAGGGTATAATGACAGTGCAAATTTCTACCTCAAATATTGCGATCCATATGGTAAGTTCAACAGACAGACGTATATATCGACATATTCTGATCAATAATAATATGATAAAAATGTCTATGAGTATGTTCGTATAGCTCCCATATAACCACGCCGCCCATTTTTGATATTTTGAAGGTTTTAGCTGTAGGGGCTGTAATATGTCATTTCGATTCCTTTGAGAGTGAGAAACATTTATTTAAAAATTATTTATTTGATAGACTCCATATACCCGTCAAATTTCGGTTTATTTTAGGGTTTAGGTGCAATTTCCCATGAAGTTTGATATAAAATGGTACTCCGGGTTCTCGAATGGTCAGAATTATCAATGTATAAAATATTTGACATAGGTCCCTATTTTGCTCAGTATGTTGAAATTCCTGAGGGTTTCTAATTTTCTTAGAGAATAGAGTCCCAATAGAAATACCCCGTCCGTTTTCAGGAACTTTTAAGAGAAACCGCACGATAGAGAGTATTCAAAGTTCGACATGAAATATACATTGGGTTTATGATATAAACAAGTAGGATGTTTCATTTTTGTGTATTCCATAAATATATCTATATCCCTAACCTAAAAAATATTGTGTATTTTTTCACTGCCGAAAACAATCGGAAGCTATTGATCTATTTTCCCTAAAATTAGTATAATTGCATGAATTGCTATTCCGGCCAATCACATAGCATACTTATGCTTAAAAACAACAACTTTTCAACTGTTTTTGTTTGTTTGTTTTCAGTTTCTCTTTTTTGTTAAAAAGTTAATTTCAAAATGCCTTCAACATAGCTGCTGCATCAGCATCAGCAGCAGAAGCTAAAAACAGCTAAACTAAATAGAAAACACATTTTTTGATACTTTCCGCTTCTAAACGGACATTGAAATTGTCGGATATGGAAACATTGCCAGAGTAGCAGAAAACAAATTTTAAAACTAAAGCGAAACAAAACTTTTGCTTAGGGAAACTTTTTCCGATGTTTAAAAAAAAAATAAGAAAAACAAAAACAACACGAGGAAAATAGAAAAAGAATGACTTGGAATTTGTGTTCGTTCACTTTCTTGCTGATGTTGTTGTTGCTGCTGTCGTTCTTTCTCTCTCTTTTAGTAAATTGAGTGTTGATTTGATTGTACATCTTCCATTCCTGGCCACACACACGCCCATCCACCCACATCTATATTTCCCACGTCTCACTTATCCAGGCATTGCAATGCCGAAGATATAAACTGAAATTATGCTGTTCCATGGCAAACTGAAGTGAAGCACTGAATTGCTATGTTTGGTTGTTTGTTTTGGCGATTCACAATAAAGTTTCCACAAAGAAATAGCAGCAACAATAACAACAGCGACGCAAAAAGGGATGGACCCAAGGAAAATTTTCCAACTCACGCAAATTAAATAGACTAGAGTGAATTTAACATAGAACAAACACAGAAAACACACCCATCCCCCACGCAAAAAGGGATAAGGGAGTAGCCGGACTTTTGACCGAACGGATGTTTGATGCACCTCCTTGACGTTTTTAGTGGGTCTAAGTAAATATTGATGTTGTTTAACGAATTTTATAACAACAAGTTGGCGAATTAGTGGAAAACAGACAGTTAAAAGGATGCAATCGGATATAAAAAGAAACATTTTTTCAAAAGATATCCTTTCGGAAAGCAAATAAACTTGATTTCATTTATTAAACAGCTAATTATTTGCAACAGTAGCTACATTGATTACAAATTATGGACAATAAATACCAACCACAAAGAAAAGGGGGGATTTTATAACACATTTTCCAATAGAATTATAAGTAACTTTTTCTGCGAAGCTACTTCTTATAAAAATTTGATGTAATCGGACCAACTTTAGTGAAAGCTGACTTAATAATCATTAAGGAAAGTTCCAAAGTCGGATGGTGTCATAAAACTGCTTTAAACCATTTACACAATGCTGGATTCAAAAAGAAGTTCGATGTTTGGGTGCGAAATGGATCGCATACGATAACCCTGTGCAAAAACGATCGTGGTCAAAGGACGGTGAAGCACCTCAAATGGTGACCAAACCAGGACTAACGGCCAAGAAGGTTCTGCTATGCATTTGGTGGGACTGTAAGGGAATTATTTATTATGAGTTGATTCCATATGACTAAACGGTAAATTCTGACCTCTACTGTAAACAGCTGAACAGTTTGAAGATATCAATTTACCAGAAACGGCCAAAATTTGGCCAACAGGAGAGGTGACGTGTTCCACCAGGACAAGGCTAGGCCATACACATCTGCAGTGACTCGCTTGGTTGGGAAGTTTTAATGCATCCGCCATACAGTCCTGACATGACAACAAGCGATTATCATATTTTTCTTGCATTGCAAAATTTCTTTAAGGGACCCCCCCCATTCTCGGGGTCAAAAATTTTGTTTATATTATTCGAATCTACACTAATTAAAGAATGTCCCTACATCCTTTCAAATGAAAATCTCGATTTATTGTGTCAGCATCAAGTGACGGCTGAAGGGCTTCTCAAACTTTAAACGCGTTTCTCTATAAATTTTTTCGCGAATGGCGGGCACGATAACTCAAAAACTAATAACCCAATCGACTTCAAATTTTTACACGTTTCTCTGTGAGTGTGTAGCTATCGTATGAACTAGGATAAAGCCAATCGGTGAAAATCTTCCTTATTTTTTGACTTGGGTTTTGCTAAAAAATCGGCGATTTTCCAAAAATATTTTTTCAAAGGTCCACCATTTTGAAGTCAATAATACTAGTTCATACAAGAGCCAGACATGTACTCTTTCTAACACCGTTGGAATTTTCGGATTCCGATGTTCCAGTGAGGAGTTATCATGCCCGCCATCGAAAATAAGGACATTTCTTTAATTACAAAAAAAAACATATTTTTTTTTTTTTTTTTTGTAAATTATTTTTCTTCTCTTTTAAACTTCAATTATATATGTATAAAGTTACAAACCTTAACAAGCATTGGTATTGATTTACCAGCCCATTGAAAATTGTGAAAAATTAAAATCGAGAATGGGGGGATTCCCATAATGGTAAAAAAATTGGTATTTACTAGAGTTTTTTTGCAAAACAAAAATGGACATATTTGGCCCAAGTAGGACATTCCGAAGTATGTTAAATAAAGATCTATAGTTCATATAAAAATGATGGATTTCTATTTCCCAACCTAATATTAACAATATGCTTTAATTTAGCATTAAAGTTTCCTTGGACCTAAGGGACATTCTCGAAACGAAATTTTGAATACCGATCCATGTTTTGATATAGCCTCCATATGAAATTTTAATTCAGGTTTACATATTTTGACGGTCGTAGCTACCGATATCGATTAATCATTTCGGGGTTTTCAAATACGAAAGTGCTTCTGCCAAAACATTTTCATTTCTTAACCAGCGAGGCTGCAATTTGCATTTCTGTCATTCAGAAGATAACATACCTCAGAGAAAAGTTTACAATATAAGTGTAAAGGTCCCAACATAAACCACAAGGCAAGGATAACTTTATGTAAAACTTTGTCGATACATCTCAATGTGTTAAGAAAATAGAGTGATTACACAAATCCACGATTGGTTCTTCAACGAAACTTCTTGAAAAATGTACTATTTTGGCATTCTGAAAATATAATAGCTTGTTGACTTTCTTGCGATCGATTATCTAACCTAGAAAAAGACTTAATTTTAAACTCACCTTTCATGTACATTTTGTCCCTGGACATTTCTTAAATATTTTTTTATAAAAATTCGAACTTGATGGTACTTTGGTCTCTGAAAAATGTTCCACGTTTGATGGTTGTGAATTTTTATACCCTTCACCACTCTGTGGTACAGGGTATTATGTCTTTGTGCATATGTTTGTAACAGGCAAAAGGAAACGAGATAGACACATGGTTCCTTTTGAGAATATGCATAGAATCATTTTCTAAGTCGATTTATGCATGTCCGTCTGTGTGCATGTTAAATTGTAAACAAAGTACAGGTCGCATTTATGATCCGAATTGGATGAAATTTGGCATAGGTCACTTATTCGGCGCAAGGACGAACCCTATTGAAATTGGGAAAAATCCGTTCAGATTTAGATATAGCTCCCATATATATATATATATATATATATATATTTAACCGATTTAATGTAAACGGTCCCTATATATCTTTCGATTTGCACGAAATTTGGTACAGCCTAATCATTTAGGTCTAGAATTATGTCTGCCAAGTTTCGTGAAAATCGGTCCATATTTAGATATAGCTCCCATATATAGTTTCGTCCGATTTCATGTAAATGGTGCCCCAAAGTCCCAATATATCTTTCGATTTGCACGAAATTTGGCATAACGTATTGAATTAAGCCTAGAGTGATGTCTGGCTAGTTTCGAGAAAGTCGGTCCAGATTTAGATATACCTCCCATTTATAGTTTCTTCCGATTTCATGTAAATGGTGCACAAAAGTCCACATATATCTTGCGATTTGTACGATATTTGGCATAACGTACTGAGTTGAGTCTAGAATGATGTCTGCCAAGTTTCGTGAAAATCGCTCAAGATTTAGATATAGCTCCCATATATAGTTTCGTCCGATTTCATGTAAGTGGTGCACCAAAGTCCCTATATATCCTTCGATTTGCACGAAATTTGACATAAGGTACTGAAATGAGCTTAGAGAGATGTCTGCCAAGTTTCAAAAAAATCGGTCCAGATTTATATATAGCTCCCATATATAGTTTCGTCCGATTTTATGTAAATGGTGCACCAAAGTCGCTATATATCTTTCGATTTGCACGAAATTTGGCATAACGTACTGAATTGAGCCTAGTGTGATGTCTGCCTTGTTTCGTGACAATCGATCCAGATTTAGATATGGCTCCCTTTTATTATAGATTGATTTTAAGTAATTGACGCATCAAGGAACCGATAGGCTGATAGGAACAAAACGTTCTGAAATTAGTATAACCTAACCTGTGACAAGTTTGTTAGAAATCGCTTAATATTTGGATAGAGCTTCCATATATATTTTGGGCATCAAACTCCTCATGTTAGTCAGATTGACATCCAATTTTGCACAACTTACAAAATTGAGCATAGAATTACGTAGTTGCGTTTTGTAGAAGTACAGACACAGCCCAACGGATGACCTATTTATATTTGTTTGAAGTCGATTTACATACTTTATGGATAGATCTAGGTAGATTCACATTTAGATAAAAATCACATATTTTATTTCATCAAATTTCATGTTAATAGTCCTGTTTAATATACCCATAGTGGTGAAGGGTATCGTATAGTCGGCCCCGTCCGACTTTACTACTTTCCTTACTGGTTTAGTCCTTGTCCTTGATTTAGTCCTTGTGACAAATATGATTTAACAAAATGTTGCATTGTAAACAAAGACCAGGTATTTATAACCCGAATTGGATGAAATTTAGTGCAGCTCATTTATTTGGACCAAGGACAAGCCCTATCGAATTAGGAAAAAATAGGTTCAGATTTAGATATAGCTCCGATACATATTTTCGTCCGATTTTATGTAAATAGCACACCATACTGCCAATATTGGTCAGATTGAGACCCAATTGTGCACAGAAGACTCAATTAGGTCTAAATTGATGAACGTTAAGTTTTGTTTAAATCTATTCAGATTTAGATATAGCTCGCATATATAGTTTCGTCGATTTTATGTAAATGGTGCACCAAACTCCCAATATTGTCCGATTGAGACAATATTTTGCACAGAACACTGAATTAGGTCTAGCTTGATATATGTCAAGTTTTGTGTAAATCGGTTCGGATTAAGATATAGCTCCCATACTGCATACTATGTTGCAGCATACCAAATGGTGGATGCCACGGTTACTCAAATACGTCCGTTTGTATATAGATCGTATACATATTTTGTTCGATGATTTACATTCAATTTTTCATAAATTACAGATTGGATTGTGTATAGGTTGTCTTAATTTATTTCAAATACGTATGTACTTCACTCAGTCAATTTCGTCCAATTCCATTTCAATGGTCCTCCAAAGATACAATGGTTATTCTATCTAAAGGATATTGTACATATGAGTATCTCTTGTACGTACTCAAAGTGGTGAACGGTATCATATAGTCGGTCCCGTCAGACTTTTGAACTTTTCTTACTGGTTAATTTTCGGTCATTTATATCTTTAGTTCCTTGGTCCAATAAATTCCAATTTAGGCCTATATGGCTACAAAGTTTTTCAGCGTGTTGTAGGATGCGAATCCTCATAATAGACAATTTTCCGTTTCTCACTGTTAGATTAAATTTTTCCTCCGATGGGGATTTAATTTTGTTTTTCGTCCTTAAATAGATAGTATTTTAGTCATTCTGAAAATTCGGAATATAGATGCACAGGTCAAAATATATGGAACTTAAATGTTGGAGGTCAACCTAGGAATGTTTTCCTCATGTTGGAGATAAACTTAGGCCTAGATATTATAATGTTGATAGATTCCTTCTCAAATCGTTTTCAATCAGTTACAATTAGGCTTTTCGGGGTCTCAAAGGTTTCAGATCCTCATGACAAAAACCAGTAAGGAAAGTAGTAAAGTCGGGCTGGGCCGACTATATGATACCCTTCACCACTTTGGGTATATTCTACATATGTATCCCAACAGACGACGCGATTTTGTTATATATCTATATCTGAACCGATTTCAGGGAAAATTGCCAGAGACTAATTTATATTACTTCAGTACTTTGTGTCATTCGGCCTTGCTATGGATCTCTTCACGCAGCTTAGCAACATCATTTTAGACTTAATTCAGTACTTCAGTAGTGTTGGCGGTTTATTTGGGATACCATTTGTATTTTGTTTTTATAAAGAACAACTATCTATTAGTGGGGAATGTATGGCATTGATTGCCGAGGGGTAAGGCAGGGAAGACTATAGTTTCGGATCACGCCACTGATCCTCATTAGTTCCCTTAGTTTTTGTTGGGATATTCTCCCCAGAAGCTATTGCTTCTATACAAAAAACCTTTCAAACCCAAATGTTTCTTGTAACAAAGCGAAGTACCTAGCTGACCAACGTACCCTATACCAAAATTCGTGCAAGATATATAGGGACTATGGTACACCAATTAAATAAAATCGGACGAAAATATATATGGGAGCTATATCTAAATCTGAACCGATTTTCACGAAACTTTGCACACATCATTCTAGACTTAATTCAGTACGCTATACCAAAAGATTTTCAGGGACTTTATTGGACTATTTACCTAAAATCGGGCGAAGCTATATATGGGAGCTATATATATATATATGTGAGCTATATCTAAATCTGAACCGATTTTCACGAAACTTGGCATACATCATTGTAGACCTTATTCATTACGCTGTGCCAAATTTCGAGCAAATCGAATGATATATAGGGACTTTGGTACACAATTTACCTTAAATCGGACGAAGATATATATGGGAGCTATATCTAAATCTGAACCGTTTTTCACGAAACTTTGCACACATTATTCTAGACTTAATTCAGTACGCTATACCGAATTTCGTGCAAAACGAAAGATATATAAGGACTTTAGTGGACTATGTACCTAAAATCGGGCGAAGCTATATATGGGAGCTATATATATGTGAGCTATATCTAAATCTGAGCCGATTTTCACGAAACTTGGCATACATCATTGTAGACCTTATTCATTACGCTGTGTCAAATTTCGTGCAAATCGAAAGATATATAGGGACTTTGGTACACAATTTACCTTAAATCGGACGAAGATATATATGGGAGCTATATCTAAATCTGAACCGATTTTCACGAAACTTTGCACACATCATTCTAGACCTTATTCATCACGCTGTGCCAAATTTCGTGCAAATCGAAAGATATATAGGGGCTTTGGTACACAATTTACCTTAAATCGGACGAAAATTTATATGGGAGCTATATCTAAATCTGAACCGATTTTTATGAAATTTTACACACATCATTCTAGACCTAATTCATTACGCTGTGCCAATTTTCGTGCAAATCGAAAGATATATAGGGACCGTTTACATTAAATCGGACGAAAATATATATGGGAGCTATATCTAAATCTGAACCGATTTTTCCCAATTTCAATAGGGTTCGTCCTTGGGCCAAACAAATGAGCTGTGTCAAATTTCATCCAATTCGGATCATAAATGCGACCTGTACTTTGTTTACAATTTAACATCTACAGACGGACAGACGGACGGATGGACATGCATAAACCGATTCAGAAAGTGATTCTATGCATATTCTCAAAAGGAACCATGTGTCTATCTCGATTATTTTTGCCTGTTACAAACATATGCACAAAGACATAATACCCTGTACCACAGTGTGGTGAAGGGTATAATTATCAATGTTGGTCCATTTCTCACTTCAAGATGCATTTTCTCACCGATGAAGATTTAATTTTGTATTTTAGTCATGCAATAGTTAATATAGCTCCTTGCAGAATATTTGCAATATAGGACCTCAGATCTGTCAAAATATATATGGATCTTGAATGCAATGTATCAGTAAAACGGGAATTTTGGTTCCTGATGGTAGAGGCAAACCTAAGTCTGAAGATATAATTGTAATTCTGTAATAGGCAACACACCTCCATGAAGAAATTTTGAAATGTAGGCCTTACATTTAATGTGAGAATAAAACTGGAATGTTTGTTCCCCATGGTAGAGTGAATAAAATCTTCCACCCCATAAAAGTTAGGATAGTCTCTACTTATTTTTTGGACTTAGAGTGAGACCGACGTTTGCGAGATTTACGGACTCTTATACATAGATTTCGGCAACAATGCCGTTGATGCTACAAGTTTCGGCTGTCCGAATAAATTCGAACATTTTTATACACTCCGTTTATTGTTTGAAGTTTGTTTTTAATGATTTTTTTTTTCGAAACAAACTTGAAAACTTGTCATTATCAATGATGTTGTTCGCCTTGTTGTTGTAGTTAAAGTTGTACATGTTAAACAACAACAAAAAATTTACTGTTGTTGGCAGTCGTATATATAAATTTTTTAAGTCGGCCACTCAGTTTATTCATCGCATTTAACAACTTTTGCAGATGTCTCTCTTTATTCGCTTGTCTGTTTCTCGTGCCTCCTTTCGTTGCAGATCCATCGTCTGTCCGCTCATCTGTCTTTTATTTTCATGAAGTTATTCTGTTGTTGGCTGTGTGTTAATTCATCAACAATTAAGATAAAGGGGGAAAAAACACTGACAATCAGCATGGCTAGAGCTGAGGATAAACTACTTATATACATGCGTATATAGAACCAACGATTAAGATAGCACATCCACCCATCCACTTACTTGACAAAGGAAAGCTACGCAGGCACTCGGACTTTCACATAGTTGATAGACACTTTGCTTTGACACTTTAAAAGCAAACCGACAAGGAGAAGGAGTAATCATGGCTGGTTGGCTCGGTGGCTGGTAAGTGATATAAGTGATACTGCTGCTGCAGTTTCAGCTTCAACTTTATTTCTCAGATCGTAATTAACATTCTTGTCAATGATGCATCCATGCTGAATAATTCGGATTGTTTTGTGCAAAAAATGAAAACGATATAAAAAACAAGAAGCTGCAATTAAAATTGTGTAAAGTTTAAGTAATGCTAATTGAAATGAAAATTTTTGCCAAAGGCCAGAGTTGATAACTTCATGAACAAAGGAAAAACAACAACAAACAAAAAATTAAAAAAATCTTCACAAAAAAGTAAACAAAAATAAAACATAAAAAATGTTAACTTTTGCCATCCACAACCAGTAACTTGACGCTGTTTCTACACGACAGCATCATCATCTTCTTATCCTCGCTCTGCTTCTGGCTTTTGGGCGGAAATGATATAGCATTCCATTAAACAACATTAGCATTGCTGCTAATAAATAAATGTATTCTCTCTCCGTAATAGATTTGCACCATAACATCTTCTTCTAATGATAACAATTTATTTTAAAAATTGTGTTTTTTCTTCGAAGTTTTTTTCTCTCTCTCTCGTTGGCATCCATGAATTGTAGAAATCGCATGGAACAGAATGAAGATAGCACAGAAGAAAACAAACCAATAAGAGGAAAGAAAACTCTCTGTGGTTTCATGATTTCTTACTAAGTTCTTCTCATGAAGATGGTCTGTGTTGACGCCCACAAAACAAAAAAGTATCTGAAAAAGGAAACAATTCTGCAGGTCAGTTTGTTGTAAATTGCCAAGCAATGTTTCAATCGACATTCGTTCAATTTATTTGTAAAAATGTAATGCAATAAGAAACTTCAAAAAAAAAAAAAAAAAAAAACAACAACAATATGTGTGTGCAATTGAGAGTTTGTAAAGACTTCAGATAATGCTATACTATATGGAGATTACTTGTTAAAGAAAATCCGCAAAAATATTTACAAAGAAATTTTTCATTCACTGAAAACCGCAATTGTAAAACCAGTGAGCGAAGCAGTATAGTTCAACAGGGCCCTACACAACAACCACGGAACTCTAATTTTCGGCAGATCTATATGCCGTGTCTGGCGATATTTGCACGATTCAAAGATGGTTATTCTACACACAACAGTCATGGTTCAATTTACCCTAAATAAATAGTCGGCCAGATCCTTTCCCAGTAAAAAAATGGTCTTTGTTTCATCCCTTCTCCTAAATATCATCTGATTATCACAGAATTTTGTGGGTGACGTTCTCGACCATAACGAAATCTCATGTAAAATTTCATAGCGTTCTGCGCAACAGTCTGGCTCCATTTAATCCGCAAAATATTCACCTATCTTCATCAAAACAGTCATGCTTATTCCATGATCAGACCCCTTTCTCTGTGTAAAATTTCGTGATGTTCGGGTCATAATTGTGGCTTCTAGAACGAAAAGAACCAGTAAGGAAAGTACAAAAGTCGGACGGGACGACTATGTGGTACCTTTCACCACTTTGGATACATACAAGAGATGCTAAAAAAAATTTTGAAAAATTTTGTTTGAATCGGTCTAATATTGGGTGTTTGGTGCACCATTTACATAAAATCGGACGAAAATATATCTAAATCTGAACCGATTTTGTCGGCCTTTTTGGTGGCATTATGCACGTTTTCCATCTAATTTGATATTTTTAGATTCTCATTGGGTAGAAAATTTCCTTCCCAAATATTTTAAATATTGGTCAATATTTAGGCGTAGTTCCATTTATCGGTACGGAATCGAATTGACTGTAATTTGACATGTTGGGTTCTCATGGGACGTCAACTCTTTCTACTAAACAAATGTTAACGTTAGCATCCCAATTTCAGTATTTGAAAAGTTTCAATTGCATTTCCCCACCAAAAAACTGTAATTTTACATCGCGGTGTCATACAATTACTTACATACTTAGCTGGCTTGTGACAGAACTTTCGTTCCATAATCCGAGCTTAGAAAAGATTTCCAGACGCGTCGGTCTTTTGTGCAGTTTTTCCAATTTGAAAGACCATTTTCGGCAATGTTGTTTCGTCTTGATCTTTCCATCTTATTCGTGGCCTTCCCCTTCTGCGTGAACCATCAGCTGGTTCGCTATTATATGCCTTCTGGTTTGGGCCATCTCCATCCATTCACACAACATGGCCTAGCCAACGTCTTGCGCGTTGATACTATCAACTTGGCCTTCTCGCCGTTTACTGCCAGACCAACTTTGGCAGACTCCTTCTCAATTTGTTCAAAGGTGGCTGTTACCGCTCTCAATGTTCGACCCATTATGTCGATGTCATCGGCGTAGGCAAGTAACATGTGTTGTTTGGTGTACAGAGTGCCATTTCTGTTCACCTTTGCATCTCGTATGACCTTTTATAGTAGGATGTTAAAAAGATCTTTCCAACATTAACTGCTGACCTTGTGCCACATTTAAGACAGTACGCTGTGCAAAATTTTGTTTGGATCGGAACCATATTTAGTGCTTGGTGCACCATTTATCACAAATCGGACGAAAATATATATGATAGCTATATCCAAATCTGAATCGATTTACTTGGGCCAAATAAATGAGTTGTGCCAAATGTCATCTAAATCGGATTATAAATGCGATCTGTATTCACAATAATACATAGACGGACGGACGGACGTACCAGCAGAAATCAACTCAGAAAGTGATTCTATATGCGCAAAGAAATAATACCCCGACCACAGTGTGGTAAAGGGTATAAAAACTGTCTTTCTAAATATTACCATTATCGGTACATGATCAGGGTTTGTCACCATATCAAGGTATCCCTAATATTCGTTATTTGCAGGATTGCAGATCGGTTGACAAATCTTCCTGCCAGAAATTTGAAATAACAGTCGAACTTTGGGTATAGCCTCAATATAAAAACTAGTAAGGAAAGTAGTAAAGTCGGACTGGGCCGACCCTTCACCACTGTGGGTATATTGTACATTTGTATCCTTACAATTGCGTGTCAACGTTCCCTCGAAGGAACATACTCATATCTTTCTGCAACCTATGCTACCATGGGACAAATGTATGGAAAACGGTTTATAGCAAAATTGATACACGACTCCCACTCGAAATACTAATGGAAGCTATGGCTGCATCTGCATCAATTTCAACAAAAGGCAATAACGCCAAATGTCGTGTTAATCGGACAAACATTAGGAGAACCGATTTTCCCGAAACTTACCACACATCATTCTAGAATCAATTCAGTACGATATGTCAAATTGCGTGCAAATCGAAAGATATATATTTGGTGCACCATTTACATACAATCAGACAAAAATATATAGGAGCTATATCTAAATCTGGAGCGATATCTAGATCTGAAATCTAAAGGTATATACGTACTTTGGTACACCATTTACATAAAATCGGACGAATGTATATGTATATGTGGGAGCTACATCTAAATCTGAACCGATTTTACCGAATCTTAATACTCACCGGTTAGACTTATTTCAGTACGCTTTATATGAGAGTTATATCTAAATCTGAACCGATTTTCCCCAATTTCAATAGGTTTCGTCTTTGGGTGAAATAAATGAGCTGTGCCAAATGCCATCCGATTCGAATCAAAAATGCGACCTGTACTTTGTTTACTATGGACAGACAGGCAAACGGACGGACATGCATAAATCGACTTAAAAAGTGATTCTATGCATATTCTCAAAAGAAACTCGTTTTTTTGTGCCTGTTACAAACATATGCACAAAGACATAACTCCTTGTACCACAGTGTGGTGCAGGCATTACGAATTGGTTGTAATTTATATTTTCGGGCCATAAGCGTTAATGAACCCTTTTACAAATTTCACGTGTCAGTATAAGTCCACGTATTTAAATTTTCGGTATAAATTCGTTATGTTAAGATCTTAGTACGTAGTTTTCTCCTTGCAGCAATTTACTGTGTCATATGGCCTGACTAATTTATTATGTAGTAAAATTTGTATCGAAAATTCCATCCACTTCGCTGAACAATGCCACACAATGGCTATGTAGCGCCATTAAAAACGCAACAGACTAGCGCGAAACAAATCATCCTTACAGAATAGTCAAGAAATGCTACCATTGGTATTAAAACAAAAACAGAAACAACAATGACAAAACTCCCGCGATGAACTTAAAAAATGCGCGCTGAAATAACAACAAAATATAAGTTCAAGAAAAATACAACTATTTTTGTCCATTTAAGTTGTTAACATTAGTAAAAGTATTGTACTGTTATTGTGGTGTGAGAGTTTCTCAACTACTTTTTCAATTTTTCTTTCGACGACTCTTGTCCTTGTACAGGCTCCCTCAGACATCCCTCCAACCATCCACCCACCTTCCTAAACGTTTGCTTATTGAAATGTGCGTTTCTCTGTTGTCGTTGTTGTTATTTCTAGCCTTTTGTTTTGCTTGGTTTGCTTTCATCTGAACAATAATATTTACAATGACATTATGTCAAATGTGAATGTTGTGTCCTTTGACTCCTTTCAATTCGATTGTCGACATCAGTTGTGTTTACCGTCGTTGTTATTGTTGTTGTTCTTGCATCTGTCAAGATGTCTGGAGTTTTTTGTTGTATTCTGTTCTTGGCACCGCCTTTGTTTCGCTTCGTTTTGTTTCATTTCCTTTTTGTCGCCATAATTTGTGTTTGTTTGTTTTTGTTTTTTTTTTTTATTTTGTCGAACACAATTATTTCTTACTCTACCCCTAGACCCATTTCTCTCCCATCAAGTCGAAAGGACCTCTCTGCACTCACTCACCCACATTAAAGTAATGATGGAAATTATTTCGTTATGGCCAAAGAAATGCTTGAACTGTAAGAACTTATTAAGCATTAAATGTGAATACCAAGCAGAAGGCCAACAAGACGATCTGAACCCTAATGGCCAAGCTAGAAGACCCTTCTCCTTGCTTCGTATTGTTGATGCTCGAATATTTTCCCTTACACTTCAGTTGTCATAATGTTCTGAAATGAAATCTACATTAAAATGTTCGTTAGAGTGGAATGCTTTAATTTTTATTATTAGTAAAATTATTATTATTTTTAATTGCAGTGGAAAATTAGCATAAAAGTTAAACATTCATAGTTAGTTATTTGTCTTGATGAACAAAAAGAACCGAATGAAATGGAAAATAAATTTTGCACAGACATTAGAGATATTTTAAATAGTTTCGAAGAGTAATGATATTGAGTTGGAAAAATTACTTTAATTAAAGGCAGAGATAATTTACAAATTGTTCCATTAAAAGTCCACGCTTAAAAGTATGCTCAAAAGTTGTTCCATCAAAAACCCACAGAATGCTTAAAATGTTTTCCTTTAAAAATCCACGCCTCAAAGTATGCTCCAAATTTGTTCCTCTAAAAATCCACGCCTCAAAGTATGCTCCAAATTTGTTCCTCTAAAAGCACACGCCTAGAAGTATGCTGAAAATTTGTTCCTTTAAAAATCCAGGCCTATAGCAATGCTCAAAAATTGTTACTTCAAAAAACGGCGCCTATGAAGATACTTTGAAAATGTTAGTTATAAAATCCACGCCTAAAATAATGCTCAAAATTGTTCCTTCTAAAAAATTACACATTTAAAACCCCACTATTAAAACAATGCTAAAAAATTAGACAGCACACGAATTCAAATTATGAGTCTCAACGTGAATATCGTCTTAGAATATCAGAGCAGTGAAGAGGTAGATAAGATAGTGGAAGAATTTGTTAAGGACATTGCTAAGCTCATGACTATGAAAGGCCAATTATCTAGCCCGCAAATTCGGTAACTAGCCAGGCTGGAAATGTTCCTAGGAAAAGTCAGGCGTTCTCTCCACTTGATCAGGAGCTGGGAAGTGGTTTAGTTCTCTCGATGAAAAGAAGAATACAATACTCGCGAAGCAGAAAAGTGTTTCCCGACGTAGGATAAGAGAAAGTTGAGTCAACCCAAAGTTAAGGAGACTGTCACTAGAAACGAAGGGCGGCAAAGCTGACTTTAGTAACGGAATGCTCTGTAAAGATTATATAAGGACAAAGTAGACTGCACGAAAGAAGAAGATGGCAAAAACATCTGGTAAAGAAAAGACGACGAAATACTATATAGACGAACGAATAGTGAGTCCGGCTGGGAGACCCATAACGAGAAAATGGATGCGGACTGACAAAATGAGCCGAGGGAACGTGGATGATGATACTAATCTGTTGCAATCTGTCAATTCTGAAAGTAATAGAATAATTTGATCACCCGCCCTTATAGCCTTTAACTGATTTGTTGTTTACCTAAAACAAAACATGGAAGGTACGAAGAAGAATAAAGTTAGCGGGAGTCGTGAATCTACCCACAAGTCACACCCCGTGGTCATCCTGCGATCGTGCAGATTTGGGTGCTTTGTAGTCAAGGATACCGCTACAAACACTCAGCCTACAGTCTAAAATGGATCTGAACCAACCTTGATTTTGTTTTTTTTTTTTGTTAGAGGTTGGGTTAACTAGTTTGTAACAGAAGACTCCTTATTCCTCCACAGAGAGAAGAATGAAGGTCTGCCTCTTTTTGTGGACAATTTCTAAATGACAAGTCTGTCTAAGACCAACGGTAACGTCTACTATGTGTCCACCTCTGCCTTCTTTAAAATGGGGAAGGCAAGGATATAGAGCGAGACTCCGCTTGTGAAGAAGTAAGACGTTTTCCACAGGGATAAGAACGAAGATGGAACTCTCCATGTGTTAGGCATTAACAGGTCCTAAATGACAAGACGAGAAGATACCCGACATCCAAGAAAACCGTTTATTTAAGGGTTGGAAAGGACACATCCAAATAACCCTTTATTGGAGAAAGGCTGCAAGAATGGTTTACATATCGGCTTACAAAAGATTTTATGTAAATGGTACACAAGCCTCTATATTTCTTGCGATTTACACAAATTTGTGCATGACGTATTAAATTGAGTCTATAATGATGTGTGCTAAGTTTCGTGGAAATCGGTTAAAATTTAGATATAGCTCCCATATATTTTCGTCCAATTTCAAGCAAATCGTGCACTAAATAGCCAATGTACTGAAGTTATTGTAGCCTTACGTGTGTCAAGTTTTCTAGAAATCGGTTCAGATTTATATACAGCTCCCATATATATATATATATATATATATATATATATTTGCGTCCGATTTTCAGTGCACTACAAACCCATAGCTAGGCCAATTGACACATCGATCAGAACTTAATATTAATTAATCTCTGGCAAGTTTCCTTGAAATCGGTTCAGATTTAGATATAGCATAGCTTCCATATATAATTTCGAACTATTGTTCACCAAGTAATCAATAAGTGTCTGATTGAGATTAAATTCTAAACAGTGTAGCATACCAAATACCGTGTGTCAATTTTGCTTTAAATCGATTTACACAATTTAGCATAGGTTCCAGAATGACATGTGTACGAATTGATGTTAGTCGGTTTACATATAGGAAAAGCGACCTCAGTTGGAAAAGCGACCTCAGCTAGGATACATATGCAGAATATACCCAAAGTGGTGAAGGGTATCATATAGTCGGCCCAGACTCTCTTTACTGGTTTATATTAAAATAGTTAGTTGGGGTTGTCCATATATAGGCGTATTCTACCAAAGTATGTAGGATAGACAGAAATAGTCAGTTTCTGACTATTCTCTAATATTTCCGCCTTCTAAGGATATCGTAATAAAAACCTCGAACCTGACGATTAGGCATCTCCCTCATAGAATGATACATACTGAATGAAAGATTTGAGATATAAAACTGAAATATTGGGCTCGAAATTGGCATCTATCGGTAGTTAATTAGGCATAGCGCTCATATAATGATAACCCCAAATATTCGCTAACATCTATACTAAGTAATCAATATTGGTACCCTAATAGGCATAGGCACATATTGCTTTGCAAACTATATTGCAGTAAAGAAGATTTTATAATAATCGGTTTGTAGAATTATCGGTATAGGTCCACGTTTTGGTATATTCCCTATAGTTTCATTGCAAGAATCTGTCAGTATACCTATAGTGGAGGGTATCCAAAGTTCAGCCCGCCCGATCTTAACGCCTTTTTCACTTGTTTTTTTTGCAAGGCGCTGTACTGCAGCATACTGATTAACACATGTCAATTTTCCTTCAAATCAAACCAGATTTACTTATAGCTTTTATATACGATTGTGTTCGGTTTCAAACAATTTGTACACCAACGCAACCAGTTCTATTGTTATAAAATGTTGCATAAATTTCAGAATGACATGTCTTTATGATGATTACAATAGGTTCACATATCTATAAAGTAAGGAAAGTAAGGAAAGTAGTAAAGTCGGACGGGGCCGACTATATGATACCCTTCACCACTATGGGTATATTAAACAGGACTATTATCATGAAATTGTATGAAATAAAATATGTGATATTTATCTACATGTGAAACGACCTAGATCTATCCATCAGCATGTCATTCGTTTGTTACAATGGAACAAAATTATGTAAATCGACTTCAAACAAATATCTAAAGGTCATCCGTTGGGCTTGGCCTGTACTTTTAGAAAAACCAACTACCTTATTCTATACTCAGTTTTGTACGTTGCGCAAAATTTGATGTCAATCTAACAAATATGAGAAGTTTGATGCACAATTTACTTATATATGGATGCTATATCCAAATATGAACCGATTTCAACAAAACTTTTCACAGGTTAGGCTATACCGATTTCAGTACATGTTGTTCTTATCAGCCATATATTGGTTCCTTGGTGCGTCAATTACTTAAAATCACACATTATTCTTGATTAAATTTAAAACGCTATGCAACGTAAACTTGGCACACATTTAAATTAAATCGATTAAAATATATATATATATATATATATCGAAATCAATCGATTTTCACGAAACTCAGCACACATTAGCATCAATTCAGTATGTTATGCCAAATTTCGTGCAAATCGAAAGATATATATATCGATATATGGGAGCTATATCTGAATCTGATTTTTCACGAAACATACCAGACATCATTCTAGGCTCAATTCAGTAGGTTATACCAAATTTCGTGAAAATCGGAAGATATACAGGGACTTTGGTGCAGCATTTACATGAAATCGGACGAAACTATATATGGGAGCTATATCTAAATCTATACCGATGTTCTCGAAACTTGACAGAAATCATTCCATGCTCAATTCAGTACGTTATGTCAAATTTCGTGCCATTCTAAAGATATATAGGGATTTTGGTGCACCATTTACATGAAATCGGACGAAACTATATATGGGAGCTATACCTAAATCTTGACCGGTTTTCACGAAATTTGGCAGACATCACTCTAGGTCAAATTCAGTTCGTTATATCAAATTTCGTGCAAATCGAAAGATATATATATATAGACTTTGGTGCACCATTTACATGAAATCGGACGAAACTATATATGGGAGCTATATCTAAATCTGGACCGATTTTCACGAAATTTGGCAGACATCACTTTAGGCCCAATTCAGTACGTTATATCAAATTTCGTGCATATCGAAATATATATATATAGACTTTGGTGCACCATTTACATGAAATCGGACGAAACTATATATGGGAGCTATATCTAAATCTGGACCGATTTTCACGAAACTTGGCAGACATGACTTTAGGCTCATTTCAGTACGTTGTAAAAAATTTCGTGCAAATCGAAAGATATATTGGGACTTTGGTGCACAATTTACATCAAATCGGACGAAACTATATATGGGAGCTATATCTAAATCTGGACCGATTTTCACGAAACTTGGCACACATCATTCTAGGCTCAATTCAGTACGTTATGCCAAATTTCGTGCAAATCGAAAGATATATAGGGACTTTGGTACACCATTTACATTAAATCGGACGAAAATATATATGGGAGCTATATCTAAATCTGAACCGATTTTTCCCAATTTCAATAGCGTTCGTCCTTGGGCCAAACAACTGAGCTGTGCCAAATTTCATCCAATTCGGATCATAAATGCGACCTGTACTTTGCTCACAAAAATACATGGACGGACGGACGGACATGCTTAAATCGACTTAGAAAGTGATTATATTCATATTCTCAAAAGGAACCATGTGTCTATCTTGCTTCCTTTTGCCTGTTACAAACATATGCACAAAGACATAATACCTGTACCACAGAGTGGTGAAGGGTATAAAAACCAGTGAGCGGAGCAGTATAGTCGGACGGGACCGACCATACGATACCCTACAGAACTACCACGAACTCTAACTTTCTGCGGATGTTTATCCTGAACCTGGGCAATATTTCCGGATATTTCCACCCGCTTGCCCGATTAGAGGTCAACAGCACCTCTTCCTTACACAGACATATATTCTGAATATTACTAATATTCTGTACAGCCCTTCTAATTACTTGTCCAGATTCCCTTCACCATAAGTTGTGTTGTGATGTTCGGTTTATAATTGTAGCCTATAAATCGACTTAAAAAAATTAGTTTTCAGTGCACTTCATCCCAAAATTATTATCTGATCGTCACCGAAAATTATAGGAGTTATTCTTGACCACAACTGGAATCTTATGGAAAAGTTCAAAGCGATCAGCGCTATATTTCAGCCCGATAGTGTGGTATTGGGTTACTAAATGATATCTGAATACGTAAGCACCTGTAAATATTTAAGTGTAGCTTCCTCATCCGAGTACATACGACAATATAATTGGTATCACTTTAACGGTCAACCACTCCTCTTGGATATACTATCAACTTCTTGGGTATATGTCCTTCAGGGGTAAATGTATACGCCATTTAATACTAATTTTGTAATTTTTCACACAAAAGTCAGGGTCATTTGACCCGCTACACATTGACCAATCTTTATCAAAACAGGCATGCCTATTCTGTAGCGTGATCTCGTTTTCCATGTAAAATTTCACGATGTTTGGGCCATAATTGCGGCCTCTGGAGCGACCATTTTATACCCTAAATAGTATCCAATCTTTGCCAAAAACAATAGGGGTCTTCATTGGCCAGAACCCATCCTTCATGCAAAATTTAGTGAAGATTTGTCCATAACTGTGGCCTGTATCGTGTTTACAAATTATAATGGACAGACGGATGGACACACATGTCTAGATTGACTCAGCTAGTCGTGATATGACGATCGGTATACTTGAAGGTGGGTCTAGGACCAATATTTCGCGGCGTTACAAACTTTTGGGGCTGGACAAAGCTATAATACCCTGAAAACATAGTTGTGTAGGGTATAAATATTGAATTTTGTACGACTTCAAGTCAGTTGTCTCCCGACGATGCTACGTTTATTCTACATATAAGAACAAGATAGAGAAAGACGTAAGTTTTACTTGGTTTATATCGGTATAAATATAGTCATATAGTCGTCCCCGTCCGACTTCTGAACATTCCTTAGTAGCTCTCTAATGTCGTTGGTCTATACGTACAATGACCTCTCTATGCAAAGCCAATTTTAACACTTACTCAAATCCGTCCAAATAAATCTAAAACGATTTCAGCAAAATTTAATTCGAATCAGAATCGGAAGATACATTTGCCTTACGATTTAGAATTTTCATCCAATTTAATTTATGGCTTTTCTTTTTGCTCACCTCTAGACATAATGGGCCTGCCTATAGTTTTCACATAATTATGATGATACACAAAAATAAGCCCCGAATATGAGAAAAGTCTAAAATGAATTTCCATTTCATCTACAAGGTTCATTTTTATCATGTGTTGTTCATTCATAGGCATTTACCTAAATATTTCATTTCCCTTGATACGCACTTATTCTTGCCACACTTAGTCATGCGTCTATGGCACGTAGCAGCACCAAGCATCACTTGTAAATCAAATTTTCTGAAAATCGAATTGAATTTTTCTTCAAAGTTTTTGTTTCTGTTTTTTTGCTTCTCATCCAAAATACGATTTGATTTTTGATATGGAAAACCAAATGATTACGTTAGCCCCCACCCCGAAAAAAGTTGAATTTAAAAGTTTTGTGTATTGGTACTCCGTCACTTCTCCCCACCTCTCTGCCTACAATTTACGAACATTTGTAGAGCTTTTTTTGTAAATTTATTGTTTTTTTCTTCATTTACTCGAAAGTTAGATGCCCTTCGTGTAAGGGCATTATGTTTGCATATTAAATTGAACAGTTTATTTGAAACATACTTTTGAAACGAAATTAAAGAAAATCCCAGGTTTGGGATATACTAATCGAATAATGTGTTTAGGCCAAGTTTGGAATATTTCATAGAGACAATTGGAGAATATTGTACACAAAAAATTAATGGATGTTAAAATTAAATTTCAGATCTGGGAGGTAAGATAGAAGACAGAGACATCACTACCGGAACATATCTGCCAATGCCAATTTAATCAAAAATTTCGCCCAATTAAAACTTTTATCGTCTTAAGGTTTGAGTAGCGTAAGGTTTGTCTTTCAAGACCCAATACAACTTGTCATAGTTCCTTATTATCGGCTTACTCCTTCGGTATGGCCCATAGTCTTTCTTGCATTTCCATCACCGCCCTGCAGCAGTAATCCAACATTCATGTTAGCCACATTTAAATTGTGTTTGTCCAAAACTTATCGGCTTGTTGTGAAGTATTTTTCTTTCAAGAGTATTTCACTTTACATTTATTTTCTGTCTGTATGTATGTGTGTGTGTTTGCGTTGAGTTGAATAATTATTTTGCATTTTTTTTCTTTACCCGTCCGTCCACACTTTCCTCCCTTACTACTGTACCAATTGTAGTAGATCTTGAAAAAAATTTGTTAGCAAATTTTCTGCAACTGAAGTTTGGTTTTTGTGGTCGAACAAAAGGTCTTGCGAAAATTTCTGTTTTTGTTGTAGAAGAAACGAAAAAAGAAGTCAACAACAACAACAACAATAACATAAATAAATTGAAGAATTTTATGGAAAATTGTCCAAGTAAAAATTTCATTGTATTCTTGTTGGCACACAAGTTGCCAAAAATGCTTTGTTAAAAGTTTTATAAGGGGTGGTTGCACTCTTCACGAGTGGGACAAATGCTTTTTCCAAAAGCCAAAAAATTTATAAAATAATATTTTTGGCTAAAATGGCACGAATTAGGTCTTATTTGCAAAATCAAGTTATTGATTGGGCGAGCAACTAATGAAGGTACTTGGTGGTTTATTTTGGTACAATTAGATTGATGCAAAGGGTCAGTTTAATAGTCACATGTCTAAATTGTGTTACATAGAAGAAACGGGAAGAGAGGTCAATGTACGCTTAAGAAGAAAACATGGTATGTAGTGGTTTCAATCCTGAAGTGATAATGGACGTTCGGAAATAGCAATGAATCTTTAGAAAATGCTATTGAACATTAAGTTGAAGTTTTTGGAGCCTGGATGTTCTGCAAACAACAGTTCGTAATACCAAAGACATATTGACCGATATGCTTTACATTCTTGGAGGACTACAGTTATGTCATGATGATAAGTAAATAGCGAGGGAAGTAGTAAAGTAGAACGGGGCCATCTATATGATACCACTTTGGCTATATTTAAGAGATGAATCCTAACAGACCTTGCATTTTGGACTAAATTAAATATGTGATCTGTCTAAAGGAATTGATTGAATTGATAGATAGCAAAAATTAAGCATAAAGTAGTCTTCTGCAGGTAAAGTACGAAGCTAAGCTATATCGGTCCACTTTTTGGCATAGACCCCATATAAGTTAATATCCAATTTTCTATATTTTATATACATATATACTAGCGGGCCCGGCAAACGTTGTCTTGCCTACAATATTTTTGCCCTACACCATAAAGTGCAATGTACAAATCTTTGTAATACCTTGGTATTTATCTGAGCACACATAAAGCGACATAAGCGAGTCTTGTTGCTATTTTTGCATTCTAAAATTTCGGTGGTTATACATTTACAAATATCTGAATTCGTGAAAAAATTGACTTTAGAATTTAAAACATTTTTTTTCCAAAATATTTATAAGACTTTCTCACAACAGTAGCCCAATGTTAAGTTAGCTTTTTTACCCTCCACTATTCAAGATAGCGCATTAAAATTTGCACATACAGTACCCCCAATGTTTAAAGGAACTGCTTCTAATTTAATATTATGGATAATTATTGAGCAGAAAATCTCATTACATATTATTAGTACTCCACATTTTTCGATGCTGTGGGCGATTGGGATTTTCACGAAACTCAGCACACATCATTCCAGCATCAATTCAGTACGTTGCCAAAATATATGGGAGCTATATCTAAATCTATACCGATTTTCTCGAAACTTGGCAGACATCATTCCAGGCTCAATTCAGTACCTTGTGCCAAATTTCGTGCAAATAGAAAGATATATAGGGACTTTGGTGCACAATTTACATGAAATCGGACGAAACTATATATGGGAGCTATATCTGAATCTGGACCGATTTTCACGAAACTTGGCAGATATCACTCTAGGCTCAATTCAGTACCTTGTGCCAAATTTCGTGCAAATAGAAAGATATATAGGGACTTTGGTGAACAATTTACATGAAATCGGACGAAACTATATATGGGAGCTATATCTAAACCTGGACCGATTTT
>NW_026878711.1:0-24401 GCF_032173495.1 Musca vetustissima | reverse complement strand
ACTATTTGCATTAAATCGGACGAAAATATATATGGGAGCTATATCTAAATCTGAACCGATTTTCAGGAAACTTGACACACATCAGTCTAGACCTAATTCATTACCCTATGCCAAATTTCGTGCAAATCGAAATATATATAGGGACTTTGCTACACCATTTACATTAAATCGGGCGAAATTATATATGCGAGCTATATCTAAATCTGAACCGATTTTCTCGAAACTTGACACAGATCAGTCTAGACCTAATTCAGTACCCTATGTCAAATTTCGTGCAACTCGAAAGATATATAGGGACTTTGCTGCCCCATTTACCTTAAATCGGACGTAAATATATATGTGAGTTATATATAAATTTGGACCGATTTTCAGGAAACTTGACACAAATCATTCTAGACCTAATTCATTACGCTGTGCCAAATTTCGTGCAACACGAAAGATATATAGGGACTTAAGTGCACGATTTACATTAAATCGGACGAAAATATATATGGGAGCTATATCGAAATCTGAACAGATTTTTAGGAAACTTGACACACATCATTCTAGAACTTATTCATTACGCTGTGCCAAATTTCGTGCAAATCGAAGGATATATAGGGACTTTGGTACACCATTTACATTAAATCGGATGAAAATATATATGGGAGCTATATCTAAATCTGAACCGATTTTCTCGAAACTTGACACACATCATTCTAGCCTCAATTCAGTACCCTATGTCAAATTTCGTGCAAATCGAAAGGTACATATTGACTTTGGTACACCATTTTCAATAAATCGGACGAAAATATATATGGGAGCTATATGTAAATGTGAACCGATTTTCAGGAAACTTAGCACACATAAGTCTAGGCTTAATTCAGTACGCTGTGCCAAATTGTCTTGCAAATCGAAGGATATATAGGGACGTTGGTGCTTCATTTACATAAAATCGGACAAACATATATATGGGAGCTATATCGAAATCTCGACCGATTTTCCCAAAAACTCACCTCTCATCATTCTAGACTCAATTTAGTACGCTAAGCCGAAATTCGTGCAAATCTAATGATTTTCAGGGACTTTGGCGCACCATTTCCCTAAAATCGGGCGAAACTATATATGGGAGCTATATCTAAATATGAACCGATTTCCACGAAATTTAGCACACATCACACAAATTTCTGGCAAATCAAAAGATATATAGGGACTTTGGTACACCATTTACCTTGAACTGGACGAAAATATATATGGGAGCAATATCTAAATCTGAACCGATTTGTCTCAATTTCAATAGGGTTCATCCTTGGGCCAAATAGGTGACATAGGCCAAATTTCATCCAATTAGGATCATAAATGCGACCTATACTTTGTTTACAATTTAACATCAACAGACGGATGGATGGACGGACGGACATGCATAAATCGACTCAGAAAGTGATTCTATGCATATTCTCAAAAGGAACCATGTATCTATATCGTTTCCGTTTGCCTGTTACAAGCATATGCACAAAGACATAATACCCTGTACCACAGTGTGGTGAAGTGTATAAAAACCTGTAGCACAGTGTTCCTCTAATATTGGCCACGCCGAGTATAGGAAATTAGTTCTATTTTAGTTAAACTCAAAATAAAAAAATATGAAAAGCTAATTTTCCATAGATTGTGCTCACATTTATTCCTCCTCCAACAGGACACCTTTTTCTCCAACCCTCCCACGCCCATGACCATTAACATAGATAGCCTCGAAGTAGGGGGCGTAGGACGTTGTCATCACTGTATAATCAAGTTAATTATTACTTTTTGTAGCTGTCGCTTTTTTGTTGTTGCTGTTGTCATTATTTGTACATGTCAGTTGGAGTGGTCCGTCCGAAGGACAACATGTTCATGTCTATGGTCCTCTGGTGGTCTCTATCGTCTTTAGTCATAATTGTTTCGATGTGGTTTTTTATTTTATTTATTTTTGTTGTTGTAGTCTTGCATATGTTCAGGCTGTTTGAAAGGCAGTATCACAATTAAGCAAGTTGATTGTTGATTTTTTGTTAGACCAATGGCATACAATTTTGTTGAATGCCAATCTTATGATGTATAAATGGACAGGTTGTAAAGGTGATATAAGATAAGGACATACACTGGAAGGAAAATTGTGGTTTTGGGGGAAAGAGGATCGTAAGAAAAAAGGTCTTGAGACCACAAAAGGCGTCGATTTTTTAAATAATTTTTTCTTGAGCCCACAAGAGGCGTAGATTTTTTGAATAATTTTTTCTTAAGACCACAAAAGGCGTAGATTCTTTAAATAATTTTTTCTTAAGACCACAAGAGGCGTAGATTTTTTAAATAATTTTTTCTTAAGACCACAAAAAAATCAAAATAATTTATGTTATATATTTGGGACTGCAATGTGTTTAGTTTCCCATAGTTTTGTCTCCATCAGAACTCATCATCAACAAATTTCCGACATAAAACGTGTAAAAAACGCAAAAACTTTAGTTGTTGTTGGTGTTTTATTCGAGTTACTTCTGTTATTATAACCACAGAACTTTGTCAATAAACCCAACCGAAAGGCGGAACATACAGATGAACATGAAAGATAGATAGAAAACTTAAATGATCTAAGACAGCAGAAGTAACTACAAATCTAAATAGCAAAAAACTTTGGTTGTTGTTTTGAGACAAACTATTTAAATTATTAGACGAAGAAGAAGTAAAAAAGTCAAAGAAGTAGAAGAAGAACTCTATCATAAACAAATATACTTATGATGCCTCTCTTCACCCCGTTACGAACTACCGACTTCCTTCCCTGACCTGAACAAATGTCTGACACAGAAAACTATTTGAACTGACAATTGGGTTGGGGGAGCTGAATAGTCTGTGAAGAAATCTATGGCAACCAATAAAAAGTTCAACAACTTGAAAATACAGTGGGACCTCTTTACACGACTCCTTGGGAGTTTTGAATAAATATGTTTAATAAATCAACAACTTCTTGGGAGCTTTGAATAGATATTTTTTTTATGAATCAGCGCCTTTTGAAGACCCCTAAAAAATATTTTAATAGAATCACGCCTTTTGTAGGTCCTTGAAAAAAAATAGTTTCAATAAGTCATCGCCTCTTAAGGACCCTAAACTATATTTAAAAAAAATCCACTTCTCTTAAAAACCCTACAATATTTTTATACCCTCCACCATAGTATGGAGGGTATATTAATTTTGTCATTCCGTTTGTAACACATCGAAATATTCATTTCCGACCCTATAAAGTATATATATTCTTGATCAGGGTAAAATTCTAAGACGATCTAGCCATGTCCGTCCGTCTGTCCGTCTGTTGTAATCACGCTATCTTCCGAAGGAATTGAGATAGGGTGCTGAAATTTTGCATAGGTTTGTCTTTTGTCTGCAGGCAGGTCAAGTTCGAAGATGGGATATATCGGTCAACGTTTAGGCATAGCTCCCATATAAGGGTACCCCCCAATTTTCGGTATTTTGGGGTTCTTGAGCGCGTTTTTCAACCGAATTCGCTGAAATTTTGTACATTGTGTTCTTATTGGGTACTAAATGTCTCCACAAAAAATTATAAATATAGGTCCACTTTTTCTGGTAGCCCCCATATAAGGGTACCTCCTAATTTACAGTATTTTGGGGGTTTTGGTCGTATTTTTCCACCGAATTGGCTGTAATTTAGTACTTTGAGTTCTTAATAGGTACCAAATATCTCCACAAAAAAAGTATGAATATAGGTGCATTTTTTCGGGTAGCACCCATATAAGGGTACCCCCAATATTTGGTATTTTGGGGTTCTTGAGCGCGTTTTTCAACCGAATTCGCTGCAATTTGCTATTTTGTAGTCGTATATGGCAACAAATCTCCCTACCAAAAATTATGTATATTCGCCCCCTTTTTGGGGTAGTCCCCATATAACCCCCTTTTTTATATTAAAATAGTTATCTAATTTGTTCCGCGTTTTGGGTTTGGTTCTAAGAGTCTGGCGTAATCATTTAACCTGCGGAGGATATCGAGATAAAGCTAGAACGTAAGGTTCGATAATGAACTATAACCCGCATTTTGGGCCTAGCACCTGTGTGGGAGGTATCAGAGGGAGTGGACCACATTTTCGAACCTGAACTAAGTTTGGAAGAATAATAAGATAGACACAGGTTGGATGAAATCATTATTTTGTGGAACATGGTTCACATTATGGTTTACATAATCGCGTTGTAGAAATGTCGGTATAGGTCCACATTTTGGTATTTTCCCTACATTTTCATTTCAACTACCTTTTAGTTGGGGAGAGGGGGGCACCTTTGAACGTGGGGCACCTTTGAACAGCGCTCATAAAATCTTGGTTTAAAATTTTTCCGACCCGCAACCACATTTTTGTATATGGCAATCTTGTTCTCTATCTGCGTAAACCACTTTGGCTTGCTTTTCAAGTTGTCGAAAAATTGTGCATGGGTGACCATGTTTTCGCAGTGTCATTGTAAACTTTTATTCATTTGGTTGTAAGGGCGCAGGAAGAATTCTGTGATAGTTTTCTTTCGTCAAACAAATTTTTTGCATTCCAACAATCATTTCAAACATAACTAATGTAATTTCTTTCATAAATATTTATTATAAAAAAAGTTATTATAAATTTCCGTAAAATGCCATGGGTGGGGCACCTTTGAACATGCCCATTAAACTCGAGTAAAAAACGGAGTTTTCAACTTTTGGCTTCAATTTCTTAAAATTTCAAATGGGCTAATAAGATTACGAAATTAACTGTATTTTTCACCATATTAATTTGTATTTTTAAGTCATTTTATGTTTTAATAACTTTTGATCTAAATTTTTTAAATTTTGAACATTTTTTATATATTTTTTAATGAATTAATGCATTTCTGATATGTGTGAATAAAATACATACATATTTGAACATAAACACTGTAAAAAACCATGTCGTTCAAAAATACCAACCCCTGTTCAAAGGTGCCCCCCTGGGGGGGCAGTTTTGAACACTTTGAGTTCGTCCATTAAAACAGTAATAAAATATATTTATCAAGCTTATAGTATGTCATATGTATATTCATTTTAACGGTTACATATGTACCTATTAGTTAAAATTTATAAGAAACCAAAAATGATAAAATAAAAAATTTTATAAGGCTTGAAAGCAAAAAGTGTTCAAAGGTGCCCCCCTCTCCCCTATATCTATGGTGGAGGGTATCAAAAGTTCGGCCAATCCGAACTTAACGCTTTTTCACTTGTTTATATTCATTCATACATCCACACCTCCTATGGACGCTTAAAAATATTCTTTCATAAATCCACGACTCCTAACGACCCTTAAAAATTGTCTTCATAAATTTACGCCTCCTAGCCTCCTCAGGACCCTTAAAAATATTCATTCATACATCCACACCTCCTAAGGATCCTTAAAAATATTCTTTCATAAATCCACGCCCCCTAAGGGCCCTTAAAAATATTCTTTCATAAATCCACGCCCCCTAAGAACCCTTACAAATTGTCTTTCATAAATCCACTCCTCTTAAGGACCCTTAAAAATATTCTTTCATAAATCCACGCCCCGTAAGAACCCTTAAAAATATTGTTTTGTAAATCCACGCCCCCTAAGAACCCTTAAAAATTGCCTTTCATAAATCCACCGCTCCTAAGGACCCTTAAAAATATTCTTTCACAAATCCGCACCTGCGAAATACTCTTAAAAATAATCTTTCCTAAGGACCCTTAAAAATCCACGCCTCCTAAGGACCCTTAAAAATATTCATTCATGCATCCACACCTCCTAAGGACCCTTAAAAATATTCTTTCATAAATCCACACCTTCTAAGGACCCTTAAACGCATTCATTCATACATTCACGCCTCCTAAGGATCCTTAAAAATATTTTTTTTAAAATACTCCTAGGAACCCTTAAAAAATATGTATTCATACATCCACACCTCCTAAGGACCCTTTAAAATATTCTTTCATAAAGCCACGCCTCCTAAGGACCCTTAAAAACATTCTTTCACTAATCCACGCCTGCGAAAGACTCTTAAAAATATTCTTTCATAAATCCTCGTCCCCTAATAACCCTTAAAAAATTCTTTCATAAATCCACGCCTCCTAATGACCCTTAAAAATATTCTTTCATAAATCGACGCCTCCTAAGGACCCTTAAAATTATTCATTCATAAATCGACGCCTCCTAAGGACCCTTAAAATTATTCATTCATAAATCCATGTCCCCTTAAAAATATTCTTTCAAACATTTACGCCTCCGAAAGACTCTTAAAAATAGTCTTTCTTAAATCCACGTCCCCTAAGAACCCTTAAAAATAGTCTTTCATAAATCCACGCCCCCTAAGAACCCTTAAAAATATTCTTTCACAAATCCATGCCTGGAAAGACCCTTAAAATAGTCTTTCTTAAATTCACGCCTCCTAAGGACCATTAAAAATATTCTTTCTTAAATTCGCGCCTCCAAAGGACCCTTAAAAATATTCTTTCATAAATCCACACACATCATTCTAGACCTAATTTTGTACGCTGTGCGAATTTCGTGCTAATCGAGAGATATATAGGGACTTGGGTACAACATATACATTAAATCGGACGAAACTAAATATGGGAGCTATGCTAATCAAGAGATATATAGGGACTTGGGTACAACATATACATTAAATCGGACGAAACTAAATATGGGAGCTATATCTAAATCTGGACCGATTTTCACGAAACTTGGCAGACATCCTTCCGGGCTTAATTCTGTACGTTATGCCAAATTTCGTGCAAATCGAAAGTTATATAGGGACTTTGGTACACCATTTACCTTAAATCGGACGAAAATATATATGGGAGGTATATCTAAATCTGGACCGATTTTCACGAAACTTAACACACATCATTCTAGTTCTAATTTTGTACGCTGTGCCAAATTTCGTGCAAATCGAAAGGTATATAGGGACTTGGTGCAGCATTTACATTAAATCGGACGAAAATATATATGGGAGCTATATTTAAATCTGAACCGATTTTCACGAAACTTGGCAGACATCACTCTAGGCGCAATTTAGTACGTTATGCCAAATTTCGTGCTAATCGAGAGATATATAGGGACTTCGGTACATCATTTGCATTAAATCGGACGAAATTATATATGGGAGCTATATCTAATCTGGACCGATTTTCACGAAACTTGGCAGACATCATTCCGGGCTCAGTTCAGTACGTTATGCCAAATTTCGTGCAAATCGAAAGATATATAGGGACTTTGGTACACCATTTACCTTTAATCGGACGAAAATATATATGGGAGCCATATTTAAATCTGGGCCGATTTTTACGAAACTTGGCAGACATCGTTCTAGGCTCAATTCAGTACGTTATACCAAATTTCGTGCAAATCGAAAGATATATGCGGACTTTGGTGCACCATCTACATGAAATCGGAGGAAAATATATATGGGAGCTATATTAAATCTGAACCGATTTTTCCTAATTTCAATAGGGTTTGTCCATGGGCCAAATAAATGAGCTGAGCAGACAGACGGACTGATGGACATGCATAAATCGACTTTGAAAGTGATTCTATGTATATTCTCAAAAGGAACTATGGGTCTATCTCGTTTCCTTTGCCTGTTACAAACATATGCACAGAGACATAATACCCTGTACCACAGTGTGGGGAAGGGTATAAAAAAATACACGCCAATGGATCTTTGAGCCCCATTTAAAATGCTGTTATGGCCTTTTTAATAAATTTACCTCTAATTTCCACATTTGACCACAAAAATATAATTATTATTATTGCTGTTGTTGTTATTTTTAATAAACCAAATTATAAAACCAAATACCAAAAAGAGAAAAAATGCCCCTGCAAATATCCAGTGCCTTGTATTCGATTCAAATAATTGTTTGTGGTTTTATAGTTTCCTAGTGAATTTTTTATTTCCTACTGTGGCCACCGCGCCACTCTATCCGCTGTTCATCTGCAACCAAATGATGTTTCAATTAATTGCATTCATTTTTATTAAAAACTAACCAAACTCCAATTAAAGCTATACGGCCGCACAAGCTACTACTGCACCTCGTCCTGCTCCTACTCCTCCAACGCCTGCCTACCTTATCAACAGCAACAAGGACGACAGCAATACCAGGACGATAAACAGAATGTATGAAAACTAAATTCCATTATACCCACACACACATACCTACGAAGTGTGTGTATATTGAAAAATTGTGGTTGAAAAATTAAAATAAAACAGCAATAACACCAACAACACACACACACATTTAAAAAGTAAGCAATGAAGTTTGCCGAACAAATTTTTGGGGGTGAATGGGGAGGGTGGGAGCAGGTTACACTGTCAGAACAATATAACTAAAATTTTAATGGAATTTTTGATTACTGGCAGACAGTTGAAAAAAAAAATGAAAAGTTTTTCACTTCGTATTATTATTATTGCTGTCGTTGGCATTGTTGTTTTTGTTGTTGGTGGTGGTTGGTTATACACACCGGCACTTAAAACTACTTTTCAAATATTCATCACACACATGAGGTTAGTCCGGGGATAAATCTCAAACTCCCAATATTCCCACAGAAACTACCTTTTTGAGAACTTCATTTCCTTGGGAGAAGTTTGTCGACAATTGATTCCCAACACCAATGCACTCACACACACACAAACATAAGGAAAAGTTAGACGATAAATTTACATATGTGTGGGTTTTATAGTCAAATATTGTAGTATAAGTGATAATTTTTTAATGTGTTAAAGAATATTTTTTCAAGGGTCCGTCCATCCATACAAGGCGTGGATTTATTAAAGAATATTTTTTCAAGGGTCCGTCCGTCCATACAGGGCGTGGATTTATTAAAGAATATTTTTTCAAGGGTCCGTCCGTCCATACAAGGCGTGGATTTATTAAAGAATATTTTTTCAAGGGTCCGTCCATACAAGGCGTGGATTTATTAAAGAATATTTTTTCAAGGGTCCGTCCATACAAGGCGTGGATTTATTAAAGAATATTTTTTCAAGGGTCCGTCCATACAAGGCGTGGATTTATTAAAGAATATTTTTTCAAGGGTCCGTCCATACAAGGCGTGGATTTATTAAAGAATATTTTTTCAAGGGTCCGTCCATACAAGGCGTGGATTTATTAAAGAATATTTTTTCAAGGGTCCGTCCATACAAGGCGTGGATTTATTAAAGAATATTTTTTCAAGGGTCCGTCCATACAAGGCGTGGATTTATTAAAGAATATTTTTTCAAGGGTCCGTCCATACAAGGCGTGGATTTATTAAAGAATATTTTTTCAAGGGTCCGTCCATACAAGGCGTGGATTTATTAAAGAATATTTTTTCAAGGGTCCGTCCATACAAGGCGTGGATTTATTAAAGAATATTTTTTCAAGGGTCCGTCCATACAAGGCGTGGATTTATTAAAGAATATTTTTTCAAGGGTCCGTCCATACAAGGCGTGGATTTATTAAAGAATATTTTTTCAAGGGTCCGTCCATACAAGGCGTGGATTTATTAAAGAATATTTTTTCAAGGGTCCGTCCATACAAGGCGTGGATTTATTAAAGAATATTTTTTCAAGGGTCCGTCCATACAAGGCGTGGATTTATTAAAGAATATTTTTTCAAGGGTCCGTCCATACAAGGCGTGGATTTATTAAAGAATATTTTTGGGTTCTGGCCAATGAAGACCCCTATTGTTTTTGGAAAAGATCGGTTAATATTTAGGGGATGAAATGGACCAAATACTAAATTTTTGTCGGTTTTTCTGGTCGCTCCAGAGGCCGCAATTATGGCCCGAACATCGTGAAATTTTTGCAAGGAGAAGGGGATCGGGGCAAAGAATAAGCATGCCTGTTTTGAAAAAGATAGGTCAATATTTAGCGGGTCAAATGGACCCTGACTTTTGTGTGAAAAATGACAAAATTTGTATTCTTTGGCGTATATATTTGCCCCTGAAGGACCTAGACCCAGAGGAGTGGTTGACCTTTAAATTGATACCAATTATAGGGTCGTATGTACTCAGATGTGGGAGCTACACTTAAATATTTACAGGTGCTTACGCATTCAGACATTATTTAGTAACCCAAAACCACACTAGAGGACGGAAATATAGCGCTGATCGCTTTGAAAATTTCCATAAGATTCCAGTTATGGTCAAGGACAACGCCTATAACTTTCGGTGATGATCAGAAAATTATTTTGGGATGCAGTGGGCCGAAAACTTAATTATTTTTGTGATATTTTCGAGTCGATACTATATTACCACAAATGAAAGCCGAACATCACAACACAACCCACGGTGAAAGGAATCTGGACCCTAGCTGTACTGAATACTCGTAATATTCGGAAAATATGTCAGTATAAGGAAGAGGTGCTGCTTACCTCTAATCAGAATCCAATTATCACGACATATTGCCCAGGCTCGGAATAAACATCCGCAGAAAGTTCGGTTTCGGTGGTAGTTGTGTAGGGTATCGCATGGTCGGCCCCGTCCGACTATACTGCTCCTCTCACTGGTTTTTTGGCTCTAGAGGAGGCCTGGATTTGAGGCTCTAGAGCAGGCCTGGATTTATTAAAGAATATTTTTCAAGGGCCAACTGAGGCGTGGATTTATTAAAGAATATTTTTCAAGGGCCAACTGAGGTGGATTTATTAAAGAATATTTTGTCAAGGGCCAGTCCATACATTTATTTTGAGGCTCTAGAAGAGGCGTGGATTTACTTTGAGGCTCTAGAAGAGGCGTGGATTTAGTTTGAGGCTCTAGAAGAGGCGTGGATTTATTTTGAGGCTCTAGAAGAGGCGTGGATTTATTTTGAGGCTCTGGAAGAGACGTGGATTTAGTTTGAGGCTCTAGAAGAGGCGTGGAGTTAGTTTGAGGCTCTAGAAGAGGGGTGGATTTAGTTTGAGGCTCTAGAAGAGGCGTGGATTTATTTTGAGGCTCTAGAAGACGCGTGGATTGATTTTGAGGCTCTAGAAGAGGCGTTGATTTATTAGAAAGTATTTTGAAGGCTCTAGAAAAGGCGTGTATTTATTTGGAGGCTCAAGAGGAGACTCAAATATATTTTTTATTTTTTTTTTGTGTTCTCCCTAAATTAATTTTTGAATTTTGTTTTTTTTTTTATTCCAGCACCAATTTAGTGGCCGTGGCCACTTTGCGACCCGGTGCACCTGACCACATGCGCAAAGAATTTCGCCTGAAGGCCAAACAATTATCACGTCTCAAAGATGTCAATGTGGCGCCTCTGGTAGGCGCCTGTCTGCGCGATGAACCGATATGCATGGTGCTGGACTACAGTGATTGTCTGGGCGATTTAAATCAATTCCTGCAGGAACACATATCTGAAATGGAGGCGGGCCAACAGCAGCAGCATACTGGCAAGAGGACAGCATCAATGTCAACGACGTCGGCGACTTCGTCCTCCAGCAAAACCAATGTATTGAGGTGGGTATCAAAACTGCAGTTGTGTTGCAGGATGAAAAGTTTTGTTTGAAATTTTAGTTAAAAGAGGGGGTAGGGTTGGTGCGAACATAAACTCATTCCATTACATATATTTTTATCATTGCCCCCAAAAGTTTATTAGACGCAAAACTTTTCATTTCATTTTATGTGTTTCCTTTCATTCATGCTGTGTGTTTGTTTTTTCTTCCTCTTCTTCGTTTTTACGTTTTCGACACGCTTTATCTTGTTTCCGGTACCGTCTCCCAAATGACTTTGTCGTCCATAATGTTGGCCATGATGATGATGATGATGGTGACGACGACGTTGCTGTGCTTTGTCCTGCCCCGGCGGCAACATTGAAAACTGGTTTTGGCTGAATTTTGTGGCAATGCTGCTAACTGGCGGGACCATCGTCTTATTTGGGGTCTCTCAACAATGACGCCACATGACTGCATTGCTGGTGTCGTTGTCGCTGTCGTCGTTGGTGTGGTGTGCTAAATTTCCGGTCTCGTGTTGATTTCATTTACAACGTCTGTAACAAACCTCCAACCTTCGGAACCCTCCGCCACCACCCTCTCCACCAACAAAACGCAACAAATTTTCTTTGGCTGCAACAACATTTAATGGCCAAAACTCTGTTCGATAACTCTTCGTTTTACATCTTCGACATGTATGGCTCACATACACACACACCACTGTGTGTGTGACCTCGCTGATTATATGGCACGCACACTCTTAAACTTCCGAAACCGGAAGTACAAACTTTGTTAAATTGTAACAAACCAACAAACGGCTACCAACCGCCCTGCCTTGCTCGCTCTCTCACACTTCCTCATTCGTAAACGACAACTTGCAATGCTAATGTGGCTGCTAACGGCACAAATGTCTGCATCATGGCCACCCTGTATGTAACATTCCGCATCCACCCATTAACATTGCCATTGATGATGCTTTGATGTTAAATGGTTTTTGGGGACACTTGGCCACATCACCCAACAATATCCCTGAAATCTCCAAAAACACATCCTTAACATCCTGATGGAATTTTATGATCCTCTAACGAAAACTACTAACTAACTTCGACTGCCCTGGTCTCCCGCCAAATTGAATATCCTCACTTGTCACCCAAACAGCTATGGCTGTTTAGTCTACATTGCCACACAAATTGCATCGGGCATGAAGTATTTGGAACAAATGAACTTCGTGCATCGGGATTTGGCAACAAGGTAAGTTAGAAAATTATTTTTTTTTTCTCAGATCCGTTTTTATTTACCGTGTATTCGAAATTTGTTGTTACACCATGTCTGGTGGGATTTTTGAGGTTTGTTTTACGAAGTTTTTGATACCTCAATTGGTGGGGGGATTTTATGTCATTAGGAAATGTGAAAATAAAGTTTGAAATCAATACTAAATACTGGATTTGAAACATGGCGAGAAAAATGCAACAGGATACAAAGATCCTTAAAAAACATTTTCTAAACATCCCCAACTTTTAAAGTGCCCAGAAAGTATTCTTGGAAAACCCTAACCTCCTATATAGCCCTAAAACATATTGAAACCAGTATGTCGGACCAAAAAAACCACTATGTATATTAAACAGTGAATTTAGATGAACTAAAATATCTAAATGTGAATCCGGATTTTCACAAAATTTTACACACATCATTCTACACTTAATTCAGTACGATATGCCAAATCTCGTGCAAATAGGAAGATATATAGGGACTTTGGTGCACCATTTACATTAAATCAGGCCCAACATATATATGGGAGCTAATCTAAATCTGAACCGATTTTCACGAAATTTAACACACATCTTTCTAGACTCAATTAAGTACGCTACGCCAAATTTCGTGCAAATCGGAAGATATATAGAGACTTTGGTACACCATTTACCTTAAATCGTACGAAAATATATATATATATATATGGGGGCTATATCTAAATCTGAACCGATTTTTTCAAATTTCAATAGGGTTAGTCCTTGGGCCAAAAAAGAGACCTATGCCAAATTTCATCCAATGCGGATCATAAATGCGACCTGTGCTTTGTTCAAAATTTAACATGGACAGACGGACGGACAGGCATAAATCGACTTAAAAAGTTATTCTATGCTTATTCTCAAAAGGAACCATGTGTCTATTTCGATTATTTTTGACTGTTACAAACATATGTACAAATACATGATACCCTGTACCAAAGTGAGTTGAAGGGTATAAATATACGTTAATGAATCCTCGAGCTTGAAAAAATATTCTTTAATAAATCCACGCCTTCAGTAAGGCTTGAAAAAATATTCTTTAATAAATCCACGCCTTCAGTAAGGCTTGAAAAAATATTCTTTAATAAATCCACGCCTTGGTAGAATAAATTAATTATTTTTGTCCTTGAAAAAATATTCTTTAATAAATCCACGCCTTGGGTAGGTCCTTGAAAAAATATTCTTTAATAAATCCACGCCTTGGGTAGGTCCTTGAAAAAATATTCTTTAATAAATCCACGCCTTGTGTAGGTCCTTGAAAAAATATTCTTTAATAAATCCACGCCTTGGGTAGGTCCTTGAAAAAATATTCTTTAATAAATCCACGCCTTGGGTAGGTCCTTGAAAAAATATTCTTTGATAAATCCACGCCTTGGGTAGGTCCTTGAAAAAATATTCTTTAATAAATCCACGCCTTGTGTAGGTCCATGAAAAATATTCTTTAACAAATCCACGCCTTGGGTAGGTCCTTGAAAAATATTCTTTAACAAATCCACGCCTTGGGTAGGTCCTTGAAAAAATATTCTTTAATAAATCCACGCCTTGGGTAGGTCCTTGAAAAAATATTCTTTAATAAATCCACGCCTTGGGTAGGTCCTTGAAAAAATATTCTTTAATAAATCCACGCCTTATATAGGCGTTGAAGCAAAATTAATTAAAAAATTCTTTTAACTCTTAAATTTCATTGCAATAAAATCTCATCTAATATTACTTCTAATTTAATTGCATACTTTCAGGAGGGGATTGTAATTTTCCTGCTGCATACACTTTGGACATTATTATGACCAAAATAAAAGTAGAAAAGATTTTCTTCTTAGTGAATTTTTAAACTGAATTTTATTTCAGTTACTGAGCAACATGGCTAAAAGCTAAATTAGAAGCCAAGCGAAGCAAGAAAACCTGAAACAAAATAAGAAATTTTGAAACTTTTTTTTTAAGAAGTCTAGAATAGAGGCAGAAAATAACGGCAGTAGAGGAGAAGAAAGAGGGTACTTACCAATGAGTAGTGATAGTTATAATAAAACTGGCCAGAGCACACAACGCAGAGAGTTCAAAGTTTGTTGCATACTTTTAGGGCGAGGGGAGAGGGAAACAACATTTTAAGCCATAATGGAGACTAGAGTTACTTTGGCCCGCTGATGATGAGAAAGTTGATTGTCTTCTAGACATTTTATGTTCCTGGTTTTCGTGTTGCTGTTGTTGGCGTTTTAAGTTTGACGCTTTTATGCAATTTTAATTTGACCGCGTCTACAAAAGAAGATTCAACCGCACCAGCAGTTCTAAAACATGGTTCTTTGGATTTTTATATTTTTGTTTTTTTTTTTGTCTTCTTCTTCTTGGGAAAAAGTTTCAGTTTTATTGTTTTTAAAAACTTCATTTTGTTGTGGCAACATTTTTATTTTCCTGTTATTCCATTGCTGGCAATGTCTTCTGCTTTTTGCATACTTTGTGGCTGAGGACATCACAGCTGCCATGGTAGTGCATACTTTTAGGAGGGATATTGTTAGTTTTCTATTTGTTGCTTCACTGACTGGTCTTAGCGAACACTTCGTTAGCTACTATGTTTAATATTATCGACAACGATGTTGTTGTTGTTGTCTTTTGTTTTTTAGGTAATATTCCGTTGCCATGGCTTAATACAATTCCGCTTCTCGAAATTGTCCTTTTTTTGCCAATTTGTTGTGCAAAAATATTTGCCTGACAATATGCAATAGAATTCCTGGCGTGTGTTGATAGGTAAGGAGACGATGTCATGAATATCTGTCCCTTGTTTATACCATTTCAACATGTCGTCGCATTTTCGTTTTCGTGTTTTGTCACGCAATTTTGGGTTCGAAATATAAATTTTATTTTACTGCTCATTTTTTTCGTTTCATTTCGAAATGTTCGTTTAGTTTTTTTTTCTAGGGTCTCTGGAATATTTTAGCAGCTTTATTTATAGACTCACATTTGCCCCGGCTTGTAGAGTTTATCTGTTCTTCTCGAGCAATGGCACAAAATTTCGTTACGAAATATTTCGTGTTTATTTTGTTTTAGCCTCAGGTTGTTCTGTTTTTTTTTTCATTCTTGTCTTTAATGTTTCTATTTGCCTTTTGTTCACAAGGACTTTACTTTAATGTCTCCTAGACTGTTACATGTGAACATTTCTTTTTTGCTCTTCCTGTTACTATTCCACTTGCAAGAGAGAACAAAACAAAAAAACTGTGTATGTCCTTGGGGTAAATTATTTCAGTTTTGTATCGTTTTCTTTGTTACGATTCTCATGCCCACACACCATCATCACTCCACTAGAAAATTATGTGTATTTTTCATTTATTGTAGAAATAAAAATTGTAGATTTTTTTGAGGAAAAAAATCTAGTGCTTATTTTGTCGTACTTATCATTTATTTGTAGTCCTTGGGGAAATTATTACATTTAAACATGATAGTGAAGGACGAGAAAAATATATTTTAACTAGCATATGCCCGCATAATATTTAAACGTGTATTAACATCGACCATTAATTAAATTTGAGTACCATTTAGTACCAAATTTCATGATTCGAGCTTTAAAGGTTCACCCATTTAGCACACATTATTTCCATAAGTACCATCCAGTACCATCCAAAAAACAAAAACTTCATGCTTACCCCGATCCTACACCCACACACTGATTCCAGATTCTAATTTCAGGAATTGTACCAAATTTAGTACACGGTAGTACGAATTTCCAAAACTTCCTAAATAGCCCAATCCTACACCCCGACAGTCATTCTAAACCCAAGTTTCCTGATTTCAACTCCATAGGTTCACCCACAATTCAAATTGTACCAAATTTTGTACACAGTAGTACCAATTCACAAAACTTCCTACATACCCCAATCCTACACCCCCACAGTGATCCTAAATCCATGTTTCAGGATTCAAACTCTATCAGTTCACGCACAATTCAAATTGTACGAAATTTAGTACAAAGTAGTACGAATTTCCAGAATCTCCTTCTTTCCCCAAAACACCACCACTCCCACAGTGATCTAAAATCCAAGTATCAGGATTTCAACACTATCGGTTCACCCACAATTTTAATTGTACAAAATTTAGTACACAATAGTACCAATTTCCAAAACTTCCTACAAACCCCAATCCTACACCTCCACTGTGATCCTAAATCCAAGCTACATGATTCAAACTCTATCAGTTCACGCACAATTCAAATTGTACCAAATTTAGTACAAAGTAGTACGAATTTCCAGAACCTCCTTCTTACCCCAAACCAACACTCCCACAGTGATTCAAAATCCAAGTTTGAGGATTTCAACAATATCGGTTCACCCACAATTTAAATTGTACAAAATTTAGTACACAATAGTACTAATTTCAAAAACTTCCTACATACCCCAATCCCACACCCCCACAGTGATCCTAAATCCATGTTTCAGGATTCAACCCCTATCAGTTCACGTACAATTCAAATTGTATTAAATTTAGTACAAAGTAGTACGAATTTCCAGAACCTCCTTCTTACCCCAAACCAACACTCACACAGTGATCCAAAATCCAAGTTTCAGGATTTCAACACTATCGGTTCACCCACAATTTAAATTGTTCAAAATTTAGTACACAATAGTACCAATATCCAAAACTTCCTACATACCCTAATCCTACACCTCCACTGTGATCCTAAATCAAATGTTAATGCTTTCAACTCTATCGCTTCAACCTCAATTTAAATTGTACAAAATTTAGTACACATTAGTACAAATTTCTAAAACTTCCTACATATTCCTATCTTACACTTTAACAGTGACCCTGACGCCGAATTTCATGATTCTACCTCTATTGGTTCACCTAAAATAAAAAGGTACCAAATTTAGTACCATTTAGTACCCATAAGTATTAATGTGTTAAACTGAATTCGGACCCTAATCCTACATCCCTACAACGATCCTAACTGCAAACTTCATTGTTCCAGGTCTATGGGTTCACTCAAATCCAAATTGTACCAATTGTAGTACGTTTTAGTACTATTCGTACACATAGTTAATTAAAAATTTCCAAAACTGCGTACATATCCCAATTCTACCCTCCGACTTTCAATTTTCAGGATTCCAGCTAGATTTGTACCCCCAAATCAAATTTGTACCAAATATAGTACCATATAGTACTTTTCGTACACATGAGTACACGCTTTCCAAACTCTCCTCATATCGACCATAATCCTCAACCTTAATTTGCATTCCAAATGTCAAGTTTTTAGCCCAATCCATTCACATGCTACGAAATTGTACCAAATATAGTACATTTCAGTACTTTTCGGATACTTATAGTTCGAATTTCCTTTGCTTCGTCTATTCTACACTCCATCAGTGGTCCTCAGTCCAAATTTCAGAGTTCTAGCTCTACTGGTTCGCCAAAAAAAATTATTCCATATTTAGTACTTTTCGTACGGTTCTAGTACGAATTTCCAAAAACCCAGCCTTATCTGTCACCTTTGGACTAAGAGTGACACTCACCTAAAATTTGAAGATTCTAGCTTCATCAGGTTAGTCTGAGCGTTGATGAATCATTAAATCAGTCAATCCCCTTACTCCTTTATTATTACAGATAGATTAGTTCAGATTAAATTTGTACCAAATATAGTACCATATAGTACTTTTCGTACACATGAGTACACGCTTTCAAAATCACCTCTTTAAATAGACTTTACATCTCAACCTTAATTCGCATTCCACATTTCAAGTTTTTGGCTCTATCCATTCACATGCTACGAATTTGCACCAAATTAAGTACATTTTAGTACTTTTCGGATAGTTATATTTCGAATTTCCAAAAGCCCTTTTTTTCATTAGGCCACCAATTCAAACTTCATAAACGGTTCGCTAAATACAAATGGTATCACATTTATTTTTTAGCCTCATCTGTCACATTTGATTTTTTTAAATAATTTTTTTCAAGGCCTACATAAGGCGTGGATTTTTTAAATAATTTTTTTCAAGGCCTACATAAGGCGCCGATTTTTTAAATAATTTTTTTCAAGGCCTACATAAGGCGTGGATTTTTTAAATAATTTTTTTCAAGGCCTACATAAGGCGTGGATTTTTTAAATAATTTTTTTCCAAAGCCTACATAAGGCGTGGATTTTTGAAATATATGGTTCCAATTTTTATTTTAATTTTTTTATTTGTAGGGAATCCTTTAAATTCCCAAACATTCTTTATGGAATATCAAACTTGTAATCAAAAACTTTATTCGTTTTTTTTCCTGAGAATGCCTTTGGAAAAGTGCAATTTCATTCAAATGATGAGAATTTTCCTATTGCTATTGCCTGAACTTGTGCTCCCCCATGTTGTTGTTGTTGTTTCTGCTGCTGTTTGGATACACAGATTTGTTATGATTTCATTTATCTTTTGGCATTTCTCTGAAGCAATAAATCCCGACAAACAAAAACAACAACAAAAAACACAGAAATACTTCGAAACAAATCAATACAAAAAGCAAACAAACAAAATCTGCATACACACATAGTTTCATGTACCCACACACACACACATAGAGGGAAGTTATTTTACTAGCTTTGTATGTGTTTGTAGTTTGTGTTTTCCATTTTACAGCTTCACTTCACATCAAGGAAATGCAATGTTGTCATTCCTAAAAGTATGCAATAGAAAAAAAGAAAACTTGTTCGCTAACATTTCTGTTTTTTTCAAATAAACAAAACAAAAACAACAAACTCTAAGCTAAAAATGTATCCACATACACACATATACACCCTCACTAACTCATAAAGTTGATGGAAGTCATCGCAAACTCCAAACGAATTTCCATAGAAATAGACAAAACTATGTTAACGAAAGAAAATCCAGGAAATATAAATAAGCAAAAAAACAACAACAACTACAAACAAACAAATTGCTAGAGAAGAGCTTCGTACGAAAAAATATATATCTTGCCTAAAGACCCCCATTTTTATTTTTGTAGTATTTGACCTCCTTAAAAGTTCAATTTTATCCATTGAACGAACGAAGTCTCCTTCGAATATCATTGAACTAGAAATGTCAATAAACTTTGGAAATAAATACAGAAGATAGGCGTTATGGTGGGAATTGGCATTAAAAAAACCTTTTCAGGGGCTACTATCCGGATTTTTTTTAAGGTTTTCTAGGAGACTTGGATTTTTTAAATATAATTTTTGAGGGCTACTATATATCTATACATTTTTTTAAGCCTTAATTTTAACATCCTGGACGTAAATTCGGAACTTGATATTTCCATCAATGTTAGACCATCATCGAGAGGTGATCTTGCTTTTGATGTGCTTACTCAGACCATAGTAGCATCTGTAGGCCAAAAATATTCTCCTCCGGATTTCAAAGCTAATGCTATTAGTTTTGTTTATGGCGGTACCAAGGTATATAAAATCTAACACTACCTCGAAGCTGTAGTTTCCAAGTTCAAATTCACCAACACTTTTTATACCCTTCACCACACTGTGGTACAGGGTATAATGTCTTTGTGCATATGTTTGTATCAGGCAAAAGGAAACGAGATAGACACATGGTTCCTTTTGAGAATATGCATAAAATCACTTTCTAAGTCGATTTCTACATGTCTGTCCATGTTAAATTGTAAACAATGTACATGTCACATTTATGATCCGAATTGGACGAAAATTGGCATAGGTTTATTCGGCCCAAGGACGAACCCTATTGAAATTGGGAAAAATCGGATCAGATTTAGATATAGCTCCCGTATATATTTAAACGATTTAATGTAAACGGTCCCTATATATAATTCGATTTGCACGATATTTCGCATAACGTACTGAATTGATCCTAGAATGATGTCTGCCAAGTTTCGAGAAAATCGGTCCAAATTTAGATATAGCTCCCATATATAGTTTCGTCCGATTTCATGTAAATGGTGCCCCAAAGTCCTTATATATCTTTCGGTTTGCACAAAATTTGGTATAACGTACTAAATTGAGCCTAGAATGATGTGTGCCAAGTTTCGAGAAAATCGGTCCAGATTTAGATATAGCTCCCATGTATAGTTTCGTCCGATTTCATGTAAAGGGTGCACCAAAGTCTCTATATATCCTTCGATTTGCACGGAATTTGGCATAACTATAACGATTTAGATATAGCTCCCTTTTATTATAGATTGATTTTAAGTAATTCACGCGACAAGGAACCAATAGGCTGATAGGAACAAAACGTTCTGAAATTAATATAACCTAATCTGTGACAAGTTTGTTTGAAATCGCTTAATATTTGGATAGAGCTTCCATATATATTTTCGCCCGATTTCAAGTAAATTGGGCATCAAACTCCTTATGTTAGTCAGATTGACAACAAATTCTGCACTACGTACAAAATTGATCATATAATTGCGTAGTTGCGTTTTATAGAAGTACATACATATCCCAACGGTTGACCTATTTATATTTCTTTGAAGTCGATTTACATACTTTTGTCCCATTGTAGCAAATGGCATATTTATGGATAGATCTAGGTAGATTCACATTTAGATAAATATCACATATTTTATTTCATCCAATTTCATGTTAATAGTCTTGTTTAATATACCCATAGTGGTGAAGGGTATCATATAGTCGGCCCCGTCCGAACTTACTACTTTCCTTACTGGTTTATAGTCTGAAATAATAAAATACCAAATTTCCCATAAGTAAATTGCAGGTTGAAATGTTCGCCTTGGACGCCTCCCAACTTGGGAGGTTACGTTGAAACATTGACTATCTTGACATTTAAATATAGCTTGTGCAGACATGTTTTTTACACACAAGCAAAACCTTAATTTCCGGCATTTTATACCTCCATGTGATGTGAAATGAAATTGAACGAACTTGAACATGCGACTTCGAGACTCAGATCAGTATCCAGTGCCAAATTTCGTGCAAATCGAATCTAAGCACACATCACTCAAGACTGAATTCAGTGCGCTATGACAAATTTCGTGCAAATCGAAGGCTATATAGGGACTTTGGTGCACCATTTACCTAAAATCGGATAAAAATATATATGGGAGCTATATCTAAATCTGAACCGATTTTCACGAAACTTAGCACACATCATTCTAGGCTTAATTCAGTACGCTATGCCAAATTTCGTGCAAACCGAATGATATATAGGGACTTTGGTGCACCATTTACTTAAAATCGGACGAAAATCTATATGGGAGCTATATCTAAATCTGAACGGATCTTCACGAAACTTAGCACACATCATTTTAGGCTTAATTCAGTACGATATGCCAAAATTCGTTTAAGGGGACCCCCCATTCTCGGGGTCAAAATTTTTGTTGATATAATTCGAATCTACACTGATTAAAGAATGTCTCTACAAAATTTCAAGTGAAAATCTCAAGAACTCTTGAAGATATATCCGATTTATTGTGTCCGCATCATGTGACGGCTGAAGGGCTTCTTAAACTTTAAACGCGTTTTTCTCTAAACATTTTTTTGCGAATGGCGGGCACGATAACTCAAAAACTCATAATCCAATCGGTTCCAAATTTTGCAACGTTTCTCTGGGAGTGTATAGCTCTCGTATGAACTAGGATAAAGCCAATCGGTGAAGATCTTCCTTATTTTTATACCCTCCACCATAGTATGGAGGGTATATTAGTTTTGTTTTTCCGTTTGTAACGCATCGAAATAATCATTTCCGACCCTATAAAGTATATATATTCTTGATCAGCGTAAAATTCTATGACGATCTAAGCATGTCCGTCTGTCCGTCTGTCCGTCTGTCCGTCTGTCCGTCTGTCTGTCTGTCCGTCTGTCTGTTGTAATCACTCTAGCGTCTAAACGAATTGAGATAGATCGCCAAAATTTTGCATAGAGTCGTCTTTTGTCTGCAGGCAGGTCAAGTTCGAAGATGGGCTTCATCGGTCCACGTTTAGGCATAGCTCCCATATAAGGGTACCCCCCAATTTTCGGTATTTTGAGGTTCTTGAGCGCGTTTTTCAACTGAATTCGCTCAAATTTGGTATATTGAGTTCTTATTGGGTAGCAAATCTTTCCACTGAAAATTATAAATATGGGTCCATATTTTCGGATAGCCCCCATATAAGGGTACCCCCAATTTTGAGGTATTTTGGGGGGTTTGATCGCATTTTTCGACCGAATTCGCTGAAATTCGGTACTTTGAGTTCTTATTGGGTAGCAAATCTCTATACGAAAAATTATAAATATAGGTCAATTTTTTCGGGTAGCCCCCATATAGGGTACCCCCCAATTTTCGGTATTTTAAGGATCTTGAGCGCGGTTTTCAACCAAATTCGCTGAAATTTGGTACATTTGGTTTTTATAGGGTACCAAATTTCCCCACTAAAAATTATAAATATAGGTCCACTTTTTCCGGTAGCCCCCATATAAGGGTACCCCCAAATTTTCGCTATTTTGAAGTTCTTGAGCACGTTTTTCAACCGAATTCCCTGAAATTTGGTATTTTGTAGTCGTATATGGTAACAAATTTCCCTACAAAAAATTATTAATATGTACCCCCTTTTTGGGGTAGTCCCTATATAACCCCCTTTTTTATACCCTCCACCATAGTATGGAGGGTATATTAGTTTTGTTTTTCCGTTTGTAACGCATCGAAATAATCATTTCCGACCCTATAAAGTATATATATTCTTGATCAGCGTAAAATTCTATGACGATCTAAGCATGTCCGTCTGTCCGTCTGTCCGTCTGTCCGTCTGTCTGTCTGTCCGTCTGTCTGTTGTAATCACTCTAGCGTCTAAACGAATTGAGATAGATCGCCAAAATTTTGCATAGAGTCGTCTTTTGTCTGCAGGCAGGTCAAGTTCGAAGATGGGCTTCATCGGTCCACGTTTAGGCATAGCTCCCATATAAGGGTACCCCCCAATTTTCGGTATTTTGAGGTTCTTGAGCGCGTTTTTCAACTGAATTCGCTCAAATTTGGTATATTGAGTTCTTATTGGGTAGCAAATCTTTCCACTGAAAATTATAAATATGGGTCCATATTTTCGGATAGCCCCCATATAAGGGTACCCCCAATTTTGAGGTATTTTGGGGGGTTTGATCGCATTTTTCGACCGAATTCGCTGAAATTCGGTACTTTGAGTTCTTATTGGGTAGCAAATCTCTATACGAAAAATTATAAATATAGGTCAATTTTTTCGGGTAGCCCCCATATAGGGTACCCCCCAATTTTCGGTATTTTAAGGATCTTGAGCGCGGAATTATTAATATGTACCCCCTTTTTGGGGTAGTCCCTATATAACCCCCTTTTTATACCCTCCACCATAGTATGGAGGGTATATTAGTTTTGTTTTTCCGTTTGTAACGCATCGAAATAATCATTTCCGACCCTATAAAGTATATATATTCTTGATCAGCGTAAAATTCTATGACGATCTAAGCATGTCCGTCTGTCCGTCTGTCCGTCTGTCTGTCTGTCTGTCCGTCTGTCTGTTGTAATCACTCTAGCGTCTAAACGAATTGAGATAGATCGCCAAAATTTTGCATAGAGTCGTCTTTTGTCTGCAGGCAGGTCAAGTTCGAAGATGGGCTTGGTTTTCGGTCCACGTTTAGGCATAGCTCCCATATAAGGTTACCCCAATTTTCGGTATTTTGAGGTTCTTGAGCGCGTTTTTCAACTGAATTCGCTCAAATTTGGTATATTGAGTTCTTATTGGGTAGCAAATCTTTCCACTGAAAATTATAAATATGGGTCCATATTTTCG
>NW_026878710.1:0-25216 GCF_032173495.1 Musca vetustissima | reverse complement strand
ATCCACGCCTTGGGATCCTTGAAAAAATATTCTTTAATAAATCCACGCCTTGGGATCCTTGAAAAAATATTCTTTAATAAATCCACGCCTTGGGATCCTTGAAAAAATATTCTTTAATAAATCCACGCCTTGGGATCCTTGAAAAAATATTCTTTAATAAATCCACGCCTTGGGATCCTTGAAAAAATATTCTTTAATAAATCCACGCCTTGGGATCCTTGAAAAAATATTCTTTAATAAATCCACGCCTTGGGATCCTTGAAAAAATATTCTTTAATAAATCCACGCCTTGGGATCCTTGAAAAAATATTCTTTAATAAATCCACGCCTTGGGATCCTTGAAAAAATATTCTTTAATAAATCCACGCCTTGGGATCCTTGAAAAAATATTCTTTAATAAATCCACGCCTTGGGAAAAAATATTCCTTGGGATCCTTGAAAAAATATTCTTTAATAAATCCACGATCCTTGAAAAATATTCTTTAATAAATCCACGCCTTGGGATCCTTGAAAAAATATTCTTTAATAAATCCACGCCTTGGGATCCTTGAAAAAATATTCTTTAATAAATCCACGCCTTGGGATCCTTGAAAAAATATATTCTTTAATAAATCCACGCCTTATGGATTCTTGAAAAAATATTCTTTAATAAATCCACACCTTAGAGGTCATTGAAAAAATATTCTTCAATAAATCTACGCCTTGGGATCCCACGCCTTGGGATCCTTGAAAAAATATTCTTTAATAAATCCACGCCTTGGGATCCTTGAAAAAATATTCTTTAATAAATCCACGCCTTGGGATCCTTGAAAAAATATTCTTTAATAAATCCACGCCTTGGGATCCTTGAAAAAATATTCTTTAATAAATCCACGCCTTGGGATCCTTGAAAAAATATTCTTTAATAAATCCACGCCTTGGGATCCTTGAAAAAATATTCTTTAATAAATCCACGCCTTGGGATCCTTGAAAAAATATTCTTTAATAAATCCACGCCTTGGGATCCTTGAAAAAATATTCTTTAATAAATCCACGCCTTGGGATCCTTGAAAAAATATTCGTTAATAAATCCACGCCTTGGGATCCTTGAAAAAATATTCGTTAATAAATCCACGCCTTGGGATCCTTGAAAAAATATTCTTTAATAAATCCACGCCTTGGGATCCTTGAAAAAATATTCGTTAATAAATCCACGCCTTGGGATCCTTGAAAAAATATTCTTTAATAAATCCACGCCTTGGGATCCTTGAAAAAATATTCTTTAATAAATCCACGCCTTGGGTAGGCCTTGAAAAAATATTCTTTAATAAATCCACGCCTTGGGTAGGCCTTGAAAAAATATTCTTTAATAAATCCACGCCTTGGGTAGGCCTTGAAAAAATATTCTTTAATAAATCCACGCCTTGGGTAGGCCTTGAAAAAATATTCTTTAATAAATCCACGCCTTGGGTAGGCCTTGAAAAAATATTCTTTAATAAATCCACGCCTTGGGTAGGCCTTGAAAAAATATTCTTTAATAAATCCACGCCTTGGGTAGGCCTTGAAAAAATATTCTTTAATAAATCCACGCCTTGGGATCCTTGAAAAAATATTCTTTAATAAATCCACGCCTTGTATGGACGGACTCTTGAAAAAATATTCTTTAATAAATCCACGCCTTGTATAGACCCTTGAAAAAATAGAGACCCTTATAAAAATATTTTTAAAAAATCCACGTTTATTTTTGCTTGCCACCACAGTCCATCTTGCCACCATCGGTAGCAGCCACTAAACTACAAAACCTAAGACATAAAACCTTCACATACAAACACAAATAAAACACACAACAATGTACTTGAGAGTGAAAAAGGATTTTGAAATTAAATGCATGTTGTAAGTGTAGTTGTTATTTTTGTTGTTGTTGTTAGAGAGAGGCTGTATTAAGTTTCGCTTTCAACAACATCAACCGCTACAACATTAGAAACGGTTGCAACAATACCAAACCATAGCGACGAACATTGAGCAATATACAATCAAAGTAAAGGATGTCTTACAAGGATGCAAACATATCCACTTACACACACATACACTAGCACACACACACACATACATAAGTGTCTTAGCATTTTGTTCACTTGGTTTATTTTGAGCTCTCTCTTCGGTGCCACATAAAAATGTTCATATTTCTTCAAAAATATTTTTCTATTTGTTTATTTCCATTTCTTGGAATATACATCCACACACACACACACACACATGTACACAACCATAACGAGACATGCACTTACATCGTTACATATTGCTGCTGTGCAACACTTGAAGAAGAAAATATTATTGCTGTTACGCTTAAGCATGTTACTGTCATTGTTGCTGCGCTGTGTTAACTAGTTGCAGTTGAAGGCAGCTGCTGCATGGTGTGGTGGCTTGGTTGGGCTGAGCTGAGCTGGGAAAAAGCGATTTCCAGTGGTTTATGTTGGCGGCTGGTTGGTTGTTTATGTTTAATGCTGTCATGGCTGATGCGGAGGCAGATGCTTTTGCTGCTGCTACTACTTCGGTTGTTACTGTTATTACAAACAAGTGGCTTAAGGCAATTTTGAGTGTCTACAATTTTCCTTCGTTCTTTATTTTTGTTTCGAAATGTTTCGTGACACTTGAGTTAGTATGAAGTACGAAATAATATTTTTAAAGGGTCTATAAGAGGCGTAGATTTTAAAAAATGTGTTTTCATGCATAGGCGTGGATTTTTTTGAAAAATAATTTTTCAAAGGTCTAACCAAGGCGTGGATTTTTTTGAAAAATAATTTTTCAAAGTGGATTTTTTTGAAAAATATTTTTTAAATTTTTTTAATTTTTTTTTTTTTTTTTTTTTTTTTTTTTTTTTTTTTTTGAAAAATAATTTTTCAAAGTGGATTTTTTTGAAAAATAATTTTCAAAGTTCTAACCTAGGCGTGGGTTTTTTTGAAAAATAATTTTTCAAAGTTCTAACCTAGGCGTGGATTTTTTTGAAAAATAATTTTTCAAAGTTCTAACCTAGGCGTGGATTTTTTTGAAAAATAATTTTTCAAAATTCTAACCTAGACGTGGATTTTTTTGAAAAATAATTTTTCATAGTTCTAACCTAGGCGTGGATTTTTTGAAAAATAATTTTTCAAAGTTCTAACCTAGGCGTGGTTTTTTTTTGAAAAATAATTGCTTAAAGTTCTAATCTAAACTTGTAACGACAAGTTACCTCCGGTTGCTGGGATATGCTCGCGAGGGTAGGGTTCGTCACAGAAAATTTATAATTAAGTGACCGAGAATGAAAAGATGTAGTTTTAGCTTTCAAATTCAGAATACTTCGCTTTATTTACTCTTAAATTCATACAAAGATCTCCGATCCTTAAATTATTAAGACCTCCATCGTCTGCTGCTACTGCTCCGGCACGGCTGTTGGTTTTCCAGGAACTCGAGCTTGCTGGTTCTGGCGATCCGGAGTCGGTTCTGGTCCTTGCTGGTTTCCACAACTCAGTATGAAGGCCCACGACGACTCTTTGTGTCGGTTGTCTTAACGCTTTCCTTTCTCTAAAGGCCCACGACGGCTCTTTATAGCGAGTTTTCTTTAAAATCACTTCTGTTATCTAAAGGCCCACGACGGCTCTTTATCTCGGATTTCCTTTAAAAATCACATTTTCTGCTATATAAAGCCCCACGACGGCTCTTTATTTCGGGTTTTACATAAAAATCACTTTCTTACACTCACCGATATTTTACTAATTTCCTCTGGTGATTCCTCCTACGTTCTGCTTACTCTGACCGCAAAAATGAGGGACGATTTTTGTCCTCACAAACTTATCTTATAACATTTTCTTATTTATTTTCCCCTGCCCTACAATGCGTAACGTCCTTGGTTGCTCATGGTGATGCTGCCGAATGCAACCTTATGGTAGACAATGTGGGTTAAGGAAAATAATACGTCATCGGAGTATGGGCAAGGGGGCTGGTCTCTTGTTTGCTTTTATGGTGAAGTACATTTTTATAAGGCCTGTTAGCAGTTGATGCGTATTACTGCACTTTACTGCCATAAGATTTACCACTTGAAAATTGTTGCATAGTTTTGATGAACACTTAAGGCAAACATGTTGAAATAAACATTTCACTTCGTGTTTTTTTTTAGTGCTAAGAATTCGTAAGTGAGTTTCTACGATGGCAAGAATTCAAATCTGCCACCCTTTCCCTTTTGCAACATGTATATAATATTCAAGGTAACGAAAACAAGTTCTAAGGCATTGCTTTCATATGTAATATACTGCTACGAGGTATGACAAAAGACCTTGGCCCTGAGCAGTCGTTACTCAATAAAGATTTTTTTGCAAATTTATGCATTTATGCAGGTGTACCAAAGTCCCCATATATCTTTCGATTTGCATGAAATTTGGTACAGCGTACTAAAATAGGTCTAGAATGATGTGTGCTAAGTTTCGTGAAAATAGCTCCCATATATATGTTCGACCGATTTAATGTAAATGGTGTACCAAAGTCCTTATATATCTTTCGATTTCCACGAAATTTGGCATAGCTTAACACACATCATTCTAGACTCAAGTCAGTATGCGTCTAGAATGTTGTGTGCAAAGTTTCCTGAAAATCGGTCCAGATTTAGATATAGCTCCCAAATATATTTTCGTCCGATTTAATGTAAATGGTGCACCAAAGTCTCTATATATCTTTCGATTTGCACGAAATTTAGCATAGCGTAATGAATTAGGACTAGAATGATGTATGTTAAATTCCCTGAAAATAGGCCCAAATTTAGATATAGCTCCCATATATATCATCGTCCGATTTAAGGTAAATGGTGTACCAAAGACCTTATATATTCTTCGATTTGCACGAAATTTGGCCTAGCGTACTGAATTACGTCTGGAATTATGTGTGCAAAGTCTCGTGAAAATCGGTCCCGATTTAGATATAGCTCCCATATATATTTTCGACCGATTTAATGTAAATGGTGTACCAAAGTCTCTATATATCTTTCGATTTGCACGAAATTTTGCATAGCGTACTGCATTGAGTCTAGAATGATGTGTGCAAATTTTCGTGAAAATCGGTTCAAATTTAGATATACCTCGTATATATAGTTTCATCCGATTTTATGTAAATGGTGCACCAAAGACTCTATATATTCTTCGACTTGCACGAAATTCGGCATTGCGTACTGAATTGAGTCTAGAATGATATGTGCAAAGTTTCCCGAAAATCGGTTCAGATTTAGATATAGCTCCCGTATATATTTTCGTCCGATTTTAGGTAAATTGAGCACCACAGTCCCTATCTATATTTCGATTTGCACAAAATTTAGCATAGCGTTCTGAAATAAGTTTAGAACGATGAGTCGTAAGTTACATCGAAATCGGTTCAGATTTAGATATAGCTGCCATATATATCTTCGTCCGATTTAAGGTAAATTGTATACCAAAGACCCTATATATCTTTCGATTTGCACGAAATTTGGTACAGCGTACTGAATTAGGTCTAGAATGATGTGTTTTAGGTTTCATGAAAATCGGTCACGATTTAGATATAGCTCCCATATATCTTCGTCCGATTTAATGTATATGGTGTACCAAAGTTCCTATATATCTTTCGATTTGCACGAAATTTGGCATAGCGCACTGAATTAGGTCTAGATTTAGATATAGGTTAGATATAGGTTATATATCTGACCAATTGAAAAATTTAGTATCGGTTGCAGAATGACATGTTTGTGGATCCAATTTCATTTTACTGGTTCTTAAAAATGCGACCCAAAGTGGTGAAGGGTATCATATAGTCGGCCCCGTCGTTGCTCCATTAAGTTTTTTTTTTGCAAATTTGATAAAATGTCATTGTTTTTATTATTCGAAGTGAACTACAGACAAAACATTCTTAACCTCTCCTACTACCAAATTTAGTCACATGGAGTGACAACTGTTATTCTTCCAATTCAAGATTTATCGAACACGAGGAAATGCCTATCTGCTAGTGGTGGTTAAATGTCATTTGTTTTTTTCCTGATTATAAACCTTATACCAAAACAAAAACCCTGAAAGGATGTACACATTTTATATGCAGTCTATTTCCTTGTAGCACAGAAAGAATGCGGGTTACTCACCATTGTTGTAGATGTATGAAAACATAACAGTGAAATTTTAAAGGGCTTTTTGCGAACTCCATTACATATCGGTCTGAATATAATTTTTTTCAAAGGTCTATAAGAGATTTATTAAAAGTATTTGTAAAAATAAAAATATTTTTTAAGACTCTAAAAAAATTTTCAAGCCTCTTATAGAGGCGTGGATAGATGAGCAGACCAAAGACATATTTTATGAGCGCCTGGAAACAGTATATGATCGCTGCCCTGGCCATGACATTAAAATTTTGCTAGGAGATTTTAATGCAAAAGTCGGAAAATTCAGCCTTCATGAAGAAACATCCGTCAACGGCATGAGGTTGATTGACTTCGCGGCAACAAAAAACATGGTAGTTAGCAGCACCAGATTGAAAGATCTCGATATACACAAGGCCACCAGGATCTCTCCTGACCAAGCAACGAGAAATCAAATCAAGTATTAGACGTTCGATCAATCCAAAGAGCGAATATCGATTGGCACCACTAGCAGCCAAGGTTCGCACTCAGCTTAAAGGTCGTCTCAAAGGTGCGATCTAAAACAACACGGAAACCCGACGTCGCAAAGCAGCAAACTCAACAGATTGCCGAGACCTACTCCGCTCAACTTACCCACCTGCTTGACGAAAGCACTTCTTGTCCCGATAATAGTATAGAAGCACAATGTCAAAGAACATTTTGGTACCAAAAACCACCATCAAGAAATAAGTGGTACGATTAGGAGTGTCGTAATGCTACCCTGCAGACAGTAGCAACATGCAATGTGATGGAGAATTATCGGGAGAAAAGGAGAGAGAAGAAACGTGTTTTCAGAAAAAAGAAGAAAGAACAAGAAAAACGTGAGTGTGAGCAAATCGAGATGTACAGGAGTCAGAATGAAGTCCGGAAATTTTATCAACGAGTAAAACACCAAACCAAAGGTTTTGGTGCAGGCACATCCTCCTGTAGAGATGAAGAAGGAAACCTGGTGACAGATACAGAGAGCGTGTTGAGGATCTGGAAGGAGCATTTTGAAAAACTTCTGGTATCAAATAGTGGCGGTGAAGAGGATACCCCAGAACCAATAATAGATGACGGTATAGAGTGTATACCACCTACCCAAATTGAGGTCATAAAAGCAATTAATCGGCTCAAGAACAATAAAGCAGCAGGTGCAGATGGGTTACCAGTCGAACTATTCAAGACTGGTGGTCAGGATCATGCACCAGCTGATTAATACAATTTTTCTAGAAGAATGCTTGCCCAATGATTGGAACCTCAGCATTTTGTGTCCCGTGCACAAAAAAGAAGACAAGACGATATGTGCCAACTATAGAGGAATTAGCCTTCTTCCCATCGCATATAAAGTGATATCCAGTGTGCTGTTCGAACGATTGAAGCCAATGGTCAATGACATTAGTGGACCATACCAATGCGGCTTCAGACCTGGCAAATCCACCATTCAACAGATTTTCACTCTTCGCCAAATCCGGGAAAAGACCCACGATAAGCACATCTACACATACCACCTATTCGTCGACTATAAAGCCGCATTTGACAGCCCTATCCGTTCCGAGGTGTTTTAAGCCATGTCTACGTTCGACATTCCTGAAAAATTAATACGGCTATGCAGGATAACTTTAAGTGGCACAAGGTCAACAGTTAAAGTCGGAAAGGACATTTTAATACCAAACGAGGATGGTTTGTCGTGTGACCTTTTTAACATCCTGCTGGAAATGGTCATACGAGGGTCAAAAGTGAACAGAAATGGCACTCTGTACATCAAACAACAAATGTTACTCGCCTACGCCGATGACATCGCTATAATGGGTCGAACATTGCGAGCGGTAACACCCACCTTTGAACAAATTGAGAAGAAGTCTGCCAAAGTGGGTCTGGCAGTAAACGGCGAGAAAACCAAGCTGATGGTATCAACGTGCAAGACGTCCAGCAGACTCGGACCAACTGTGGAACTTGAGAACTACAGTTTCGAGGTAGTCAAAGATTTTATATGCCTTGGTACCGCCATAAATAAAACGAATTACATCAGTTTTGAAATTCGGAGAAGGATTGTGATGGCCAAGAGATGCTATTATGGTAAGTGGTAAGTAAGCAGTTTAGAAACAGGGCCACCTCCCACCAGACCAAACTCACACTTTACAAGACGCTGGTACTACCCGTGCTGTTATATGGTTGCGCAAGCAGATGAGGCAGCTCTTGGGGTGTTTGAAAAAAAATTCTCCGAAAGATCTACGTGCCGATCTGCGTCGATGGTAAATATCGGCGTCGAATGAACCATGAACTATTGAGCTGCAGCGACTACGTTGGCTAGGCCATGTTGTGCGAATGAATGAGAATGCCCCAGCTCAAAAGGCATACAAAAGCGAGCCTACCGATGGTTCCCGTAGAAGGGGAAGGCCACGAATTAGATGGAAAGACCAAGTAGAAAACAACATCTTGGAATGTGGACTTTCAAATTGGTGGAGATGCGCACAAGACTTACGCTCTTTTAAATCTTCCTTAAGCTCGGCTAATGGAACAACCGTTCTGTAACAAGCCAGCTAAGTAAGTACATATAGGCGTGGATTTATAAATAACAAAATTTTCAAAGCCTACATATAGGCGTGGATTTATAAAAAAAAATTTTGGGAGCCTATATATAGGCGTGGATTTATAAAAAAATTTCAAAGCCTACATATAGGCGTGGATTTATAAAAAAAATTTAAAAGCCTACATATAGGCGTGGATTTATAAAAAAAATTCAAAGCCTACATATAGGCGTGGATTTATAAAAAAAATTCAAAGCCTACATATAGGCGTGGATTTATAAAAAAAACAAAATTTTCAAAGCCTACATATAGGCGTGGATTTATAAATAAAAAATTTTCAAACCTACATATAGGTGTGGATTTATAAAAAAATTTTTTTACATATAGGCGTGGATTTATAAAAAATTCACAGCCTACATATAGGCGTGGAATTATTAAAAACAAAAGTTTCAAAGCCTACATATAGGCATAGACTTATAAAAAAGCAAAATTTTCAAAGCCTACATATAGGCGTGGATTTATAAATAACAAAATTTTCAAAGCCTACATATAGGCGTGGATTTATAAATAACAAAATTTTCAAAGCCTACATATAGGCGTGGATTTATAAATAACAAAATTTTCAAAGCCTACATATAGGCGTGGATTTATAAATAACAAAATTTTCAAAGCCTACATATAGGGGTTGATTTTTAATACATATTTTTTCTACCATAAGGTATGCTTCTATTTGCTCTGTAAATTTTCGTGAGGTTTTTTGTCGCACTTGTCAAACGACATGTGAGGAAACAAATTTAGCTGTTTTTGTTGGCTGTTATCTTCTTGAGTTTTTTTACATCCCCAATTGTTTTTCCGACCATTGTCGGAAGTCTATAAAAATACTGAAATAGTTTTTTTGTTGGGACTCTCAACGAAAAAAGTGTCAGTGGAATTGTGGCAGAAGTAACAGCAGCAACAACAACAATATTATCATACAATGCCACCAAATGTCTCCGGCCAGTGTCGTTCGCTTAACTTGCAACATCACCAACCACCAGCAACAGTCTAAATTTTTACACTCCACGATGAAACGATAAGTAAATATTGTCACAGGGCTAGTAGCTATGCTGTCTATTTTTTCGTCTATGACGACCATGACGAGCTGATGAGCTCTTAGTCACGTTTCTAATCATTTTTATTTGTTGAATGAAAATAAAAAAAATAGAAACTGCTGTTCGAAAAAAAAACTAGACTAACAATGGCGAAGAGTAGACCGTATTTTTTGCGATTGTTGACACATTCATGTTCATGTCGGACATGGCTGAAAATGATGCCAAAGTAAAGACACTATTAAATTAGTTGGCATAAAAAATTATTCTATGTGGATTCTCAGTGGAATTAATTGCCGCACTTTTATGGGAGAGAGTAGAATTTTTATAGAGACTTAAACGAAGTTACTGTAAACAAAAAATTAATTTTTTAAAAATATTTTTCCATGGCTTACCTTAAGGCGTGGATTTTTTATAAACTATTTTTTCATGGCCTACCTTTAGGAGTGGATTTTCTATAAACTATTTTTTCATGGCGTGGATTTTTTAATAAATTATTTTTTCATGGCCTACTTTTAGGCATGGATTTTCTATAAACAATTTTTTCATGGCCCACCTTTAGGCGTGAATTTTCTATAAACTATTTTTTCATGGCGTGGATTTTTTATAAACTATTTTTTCGTGGCCTACCTCTAGGACTGGATTTTCTATAAACTAGTTTTTCATGGCCTACCTTTAGGCGTGGATTTTTTAAAAACTATTTTTTCATGGCCCACCTTTAGGCGTGGATTTTCTATAAACTATTTTTTCATGGCCTACCTTTAGGCGTGGATTTTTTATAAACTATTTTTTCATTGCGTGAATTTTTTATAAACTATCGGTTCAGATTTAGATATTACTCCCATATAAATGGTAAATAGTCCACCAAAGTCCCTATATAACATTCGATTTGCTCGAAATTTGGTAGTAGTAGTACAAAATGAAAAAATTCGCTGTTGCAAACAAAAATTTACTGTGAAAAAAATTCATTTCGGGAGGGGCCCGGGCCCCCAGGGCCGCCCCCCTGCGTACATCCCTGGCTCCCATATATATTTTCGTCCGATGTAAGGTAAATGGTGTACCAATATCCCTTAATAGCTTTCGATTTACACGAAATTTGGCACAGCGTAATGAATCGGGTCTAGAATTATGTGTTAAGTTTCCTGAAAATCGGTTCAGATTTAGATATAGCTTCCATACATAGTTTCGTCCGATTTTAGTTAAATGGTTCACCAAAGTCCCTATATATCGTTCGATTTGCACGAAATTTGTCACAGCGTAATGAATTAGGTCTAAAATGATGTGTGTTAAGTTTCCTGAAAATCGGTTCAGATTTAGATATAGCTCCCATCAGCAGATACAGCTCCCATATATATTTTCGTCCGATTTAAGGTAAATGTGGCACCAAAATACCTATATATCTTTCGATTTGCACGAAATTTGGCACGGCGTAATGAATCATGTCTAGAATGATGTGTGTTAAGTTTCCTGAAAATCGGTTCAGATTGAGATATAGCTCACATATATATATATTCGAATCCGGATTTAATGTAAATGGTGCACCAAAGTCCCTACATATATTTCGATTTGCACGAAATTTGACACAGCGTAATGAATTAGGTCTTGAACGATGTGTGTTAAGTTTTGTGAAAATCGGTTCAGATTTAGATACAGCTCCCATATATTTTTTTGTCCGATTTTATGTAAATGGTGCACCAAAGTCCCCATATATCTTTCGATTTGCACGAAATTTGGCACTGCGTAATGACTTAGGTATAGAACGATGTGTGTTAAGTTTTCTGAAAATCGTTTCAGATTTAGATATAGCTCCCATATATATTTTCGTCCGATTTAATGTAAATGGTGCACCAAAGTCCCTTAAAATCTTTCGATCAGCACGAAATTTGGCGTAGCGTACTGAATTAAGTTTTAAACGATGTGTGTAGAATTTCGTGAAAATCGGTTCAGATTTAGATATATCTCCCATACATATATTCGACCGATTTTAGGTAAATAGTGCTTCAAAATGTGTGCTAAGCAGCAGGTTGCAGAATGAAATGTTTATGGATCCTCTTTCATTTTTATGGTCCTTTAAAAATGCGACGTCTGCTAGGATTCATCTGTTGAATATACGTAAAGGGTATCACATAGTCGGCCCCGTCCGACTTTACTACTTTCCTTACTGGTTTTTTTCATTGCGCACCTTTTTTTCAGAGAGGGAGAGATCAACCTTCCTTATTAATATTTTTTGTTTGTTACCCACGTATCTACCTTTACGTTAAATGTTTAAGTAAACATTACCAAAAAAAAAAAAAATCCTTTCATGGCATGATTTCATACGGAAATCTTTACTTAGTCTTTGCTTTCAATGCACACAAGACAAGAATAGGAGAAAATATCCTCAAAGCCGTAACCATATATAATGTTACGAACACACACAAATCCACACAAACTTTTGTACAGCCATACTAAGCCCTTTTGTTACCTTGGTATTTCCGTTTCCGCTAGCATCCTTTCAATGGTCCACTCCATAGATCCTTATGTCTCTACGAAATCTTTCAATTGATAGATAGCTGGAACATTCTCAGAACATATACTTGCATACATATGTGATGTGACATGTGTGTGTGTTTGTGTTCTTAGTTTACTTACCCGAAAAATTCTTAAATAAATATTTATCCACGTTGTAACTGTAAACTGGCCCTTCTTGTTGCTAATGGAAGAGATTTTATCTACCTTTGTTAATATCTCGAAAAGTTTTGGTTACTTCTGTCTGCATCTGGGTGGAAATAAGGCTTATAAGCAGGGATTATTTTTAAAAGCATTTTGGGTCATAAAGAAACAAGGTATTGAACATGTGTACCATCATGTGAAAGGTGGATATAATGACGACTGACATGGTTACACGAAATTGAAATGTAAACGTCAGATGATTTTCTTTTTTATTTCGATGAATGGGAAAGAGCCTAAGAAATGACCACGTGTTCGTCCACCAAATTTTTATCTTACTGATACATGAGCATAACAGAAGGGAAATACTGGTCCTTGAAAAAAAAATATTTTTAAAAATCCACGCCTTTGATAGACCCTTGAAAAACTATTTTTAAAAATCCAAGCCTTGGAAAGACCCTTTAAAAAAAAATTATAAATCCACGTCTTTAATAGACCCTTAAAAATCCACGAATTTGATAGACCCCTGAAAAATATTTTTATTATTATCACTTACTTACCTTGCTTGTGACAGAACTTTCGCTCCATAAGCCGAGCTTAAAAAAAGATTTCCAGGCGCGTCGGTCTTTTACGCAGGTTTTCCAATTTGAAAGACCATATTCGGCAATGTTGTCCTACACTTGGTCTTTCCATCGTATTCGTGGCCTTCCCCTTCTGCGTGAACCATCAGCTGGTTCGCTTCTATATGCCTTCTGGGCTGGGGCATCTTCATCCATTCTCACAAAATGACCTAGCCAACGTAGTCGCTGCAGCTCAATACGTCCAATAATGTCGATGTCCGAGAATAGCTGGTACAACTCATGATTCATTCGACGGCGATATTCACCGTCAACGCAGATCGGCTCATAGATCTTTCGTAGGATTTTTCTCTCAAATACTCCAAGAGCTGCCTTAGCTGCGTAAGTACCCATGCTTCAGATCCATATAATAGCACGGGTAGTATCAGCATCTTGTAGAGTGTGAGTTTGGTCTGGCGAGTGGTGGCCCTGTTTCTAAACTGCTTAATTAGACCACAGTAGCATCTGTTGGCCATTACAATCCTTCTCCGAATTTCAAAACTTATGTCATTCGTTTTATTTATGGCGGCACCAAGGTATATAAAATCTTTAACTACCTCGAAGCTGCAGTTCTCAAGTTCCACAGTTGGTCCGAGTCTACTGGACGTCTTGCGCATTGATACCATCAGCTTGGCGCGTTGATACCATCAGCTGCTTACTTAGAACATAGTAGCATCTGTTGGCCATCACAATCCTTCTTCGAATTTCAGAATTTATGTCATTTGGTTTATTTATGGCGGTACCAAGGTATATAAAATCTTTGTCTACATCGAAGCTGTAGTTCTCAAGTTCCACAGTTGGTCCCAGTCTACTGGACGTCTTGGGCGTTGATACCATCAGCTTGGTCTTCTCGCCGTTTACTGCCAGGCCCACTTTGGCAGACTCCTTCTCAATTTGTTCAATGGTGGATTTTACCGCTCTCAGTGTTCGGCCCATTATATCGATGTCATCGGCGTAGGCGAGTAACATGTGTTGCTTGGTGTACAGAGTGTCATTTCTGTTAACCTTTGCGTCTCGAAAGACCTTTTCCAGCAGGATGTTAAAAAGGTCACACGACAAACTATCACCTTGTCTGAATCCTCGTTCGGTATTAAAGGTCTCCGAGAGGTCCTTTCCGACTGTAACTGCTGATCTTGTGCCAGTTAAAGCTATCCTGCCTAGCCGTATTAATTTTGCAGGAATGCCAAACGCAGATCTGACTTTAAACACCTCTGAACGGATAGGGCTGTCGAATGCGTCTTTATAGTGGACGAATAGGTGGTATGTGTCGATGTGTTTTTCGAGGGTCTTTTCCAGGATTTCGCGCAGAGTGAACATCTGGTCAATGGTGGATTTGCCGGGTCTGAAGCCGCATTGGTATGATCCAATAATGTCATTGACCATTGGCTTCAATAGTTCACACAGCACACTGGATAGCACTTTATATGCGATGCCCGCTGTAGTTGGCACACGGGACACAGGATGCTGAGATTCCAATCATTGGGCATGCATTCATCTAGCCAAATTGTACTAATCAGCTGGTGCATGCTCCTTATCATCATCTGACCACCAGTCTTGAATAGTTCGGCTTGTAAACCGTCGGCACCTACTGCTTTATTATTCTTCAGGCGATTGATTGGGACACAGGAAGCTGAGATTCCAATCATTGGGTATGCATTCCTCTAGCCCAATTGTACTAATCAGCTGGTGCCTGCTCCTGCATCAGCATCTGGCCACCTGTCTTGAATAGTTCGGCTGGTAACCCATCGGCTCCTGCTGCTTTATTGTTCTTGAGCCGATTAATTGCTATTCTGACTTCATCTTGGCTAGGTGGTATACTCTCTATACCGTCATCTATTATTGGTTCTGGTGTATTCTCTTCACCGCTACTATTTGATACCAGAAGTTTTTCGAAATGCTCCTTCCAGATCCTCATCACGCTGTCTGTATTTGTCCCCAGGTTTCCTTCTTTATCTCTACAGGAGGATGTACCTGCACCAAAGCCTTCGGTTTGGTGTTTTATCCGTTGGTAGAATTTTCGGACTTCATTCCAAGCCTTTTACAGAGCTCTAGAAAAATTATTTATACCAAGCCTTTTACCAACGCGTTGGTAAAATTTCCGGACTTCATTCTGACGCCTGTACATCTCGATTTGCTCACCCTCACGTTTTTCTTGTTCTTTCTTCTTTTTTCTGAAAACACGTTTCTCCTCTCTCATTTTCTCTCGATAATTCACCATCGCATTAAGGGTTGCTACTGTCCGCAGAGTTGCCCTATACGCTGCGTTTTTCACATCAGTAGCATTACGACACTCCTGATCGTACCATGGGTTTCTTGATGGTGGTCTTTGGTACCCAAGTGTTGCTTTTGCTGCAGTTTTTGTAGGGAGTGGGCAATTCTTTGCCATTGTGCTTCTATATTTTCATCATCGGGACAAGGGGTGCTTTCGTCAAGCATTTGGGTAAGTTGAGCGGTGTAGGCTTCTGCTATCCGTTGTGTTTCCAGCTTTTCGACATCAAATTTCCGTGTTACATTAGATCGCACCTTTGCTGCTACATCAAGACGGGTGCGTACCTTGGCTGCCACAAGGTTATGGTCCGAATCGATATTCGCTCCTCGCATCGATCGAACGTCTTAAACACTGGATAAATGCCTTCCGTCTATCACAACATAATCGTACCTTGGCTGCTACAAGGTAGGGGTGCGAATCGATATTCGCTCTTCGGATCGATCGAACGTCTAATACACTGTATGAATGCCTTCTGTCTATCACAACATAATCGATTTGATTTCTCGTTGTTCGATCGGGAGAAATCCAAGTGGCCTTGTGTATATTGAGATGCTTGAATCTGGTGCTGCTAACTACCATGTTTTTTGCTGCCGCGAAGTCAATCAACCTCCGTTGCCGTTGTCTGATGTTTCTTTATGGAGGCTGAATTTTCCGACGGTGGGGCCAAAGATATTTTCCCTTCTGATTTTTGCATTAAAATCTCCTAGCAGAATTTTAATGTCATGGCCGGGGCAATCGGTCATAAGCTGTTTCTAGGCGCTCATATCGATTTGATTTCTCGTTGTTTGATCGGGAGAAATCCAAGTGGCCTTGTGTATATCGATATGCTTGAATCTGGTGTTGCTAACTACCATGTTTTTTGCCGTTGTCTGATATTTCTTCATGGATGCTGAATTTTCCGAGGGTGAGGCCAAAAATATGTTCCATTCCGGTTATTGCATTAAAATCTCCTAGCAGAATATTAAAGTCAGGGCCAGCGCAGCGGCCATATGCAGTTTCTAGGCGCTCGTAAAAAAGCGTCTTTGGTCTGTTCATCTTTGTCTTCGGTCGGAACATGGGTGCAAATGAGACTGATGTAAGAACTTCGCTTTTGTGGCCATTATAGCAATTCGCTCATCTACTGGAGTGAATCTGGAGACGAGGTCTTTTATTCTCCTGTTGACCATAAGTCCGCAGCCAAATTCACGTCTCGTTTCAGAGCGGCTATAATACAGGGCGTAATCTTCTGAGTTATTTACGCCAGTCCCATTCCATCGCATTTCCTGTAAGGCAATAATATCGGTTTTGTACTTCTTGAGTACATCCGCCAAGGCGAACACTGCACCTGTTCTGTACAACGTGCGCACATTCCAAGTGCAGATTCGCAGATCGTGGTCCTTTATACGTTTGCGGGGGTCGTCAACATTAGACGGGGTTTGGTTTTCTTTTTCGTTGCTTTTTCATAGTAGGAGGGGTTTTCCAAGCGTGGGCAACAAATCCGACTCGCGGCACATATTAGCTAACTATTTCATCGGATGATGAAAGTAGCTACCCTTGGTCCTTCTTGGTCTTTTATACGTTTGCGGGCATCGTCAACATTAGGTGGGTTTGGTTTTCTTTTTCTTTGCTTTTTCATAGCACCGCTGGGAGCTCAGTGTCCACAATTGAGATGAAAGCGGGACCAAGATAAGCCTGGACTTCACCACATTAAAGCCAATCAGAACCCTTGCTTGGTATCTATCATCATCCCCTATAGTTATTGACTCCCTAAAAATATGTGTTTAAGGTTCCCGCCACAATTGAAATAAATCTTTAAGGAATTGTGACCATTTTCCAAATTTGTTACCACCCTCACAAAAACTTTTATAAATTCCCGCCATACACCTACCACTTTCCGAACTACTTCCAAGGCACCGAATCAAAACCACATGTGAGTTGTTGAATAGTTAACATTTTTCTTCAGGTTCCCAATTCTTTTCTTTTCTTCTTTTGGTTTCCCTTGGCAAATAAATATTCAGGTCCATTGTTCTGCCGAATGTAACAAATATTTAGACAATCTGTCTAAATGTCGAAAGTTTTAGGTGGGAAGAAAGACTGCAGTGTGAGGGTCTGTCTGTTTGTTTGTTCCTCTCTACCTAACAGAGATAATTTGAAACTTTTGTGGTAATTTCTACAAGGAAAAATTGGTTATGCTCTGGAAAAATTTTCCTAGACTTGAACTCCAGTTCGTTGTTAAAGGGTTAACTACTGCGTCTATTTGAAAATTTGCGGTCAAAAAATTAAAGATCATTGTGGTTGGTTACTGCCGAACTTTATCCATTGGGGAGCATTTAAGAACATTTTGCTGATTTAAACAGAACGGGTTTTTTTTTGTTGGCAGGAGAGGAAAAATAATTGCAGCAATTAATAGGTCCCTATATATCTTTCGATTTGCACGAAATTTGGCACAGCGTAATGTATTAGGTCTAGAATGATGTGTGCTAAGATTCGTGAAAATCGGTTCAGATTTAGATATAGCTCCCATATATATTTTCGTCCGATTTAAGGTAAATGGTGCACCCAAGTCCCTATATATCTTTCGACTTGTACGAAATTAGGCATAGCGTACTGAATTAAGTCTAGAACGATGTGTGTTCAATTTTGTGAAAATCGGTTCTGATTTGGATATAGCTCCCACATATACATTATATTGTTAACAACGCGGCGTACCGAATAGCGTGTATCAATTTTGCTACAAATCGTTTTCCATAAATTTTCCTCATGTTACGCAGACGGCTCTAAATCTGCTCGAATGAGATAAAAGTTAGGATAGGTTAGAGAAGGGGGATCATTGTTAGGATACATATGTACAATATACCTAAAGTGGTGAAGCGTATCATATAGTCGGCCACGTCCGACTTTACTACTTTCCTTACTGGTTTCCTCTTAATTTTGTATATTTTCTTGTAAATTTTCTCGAACAAAATTTGCATAGATTTAAATGTCCAGCTTTAACTTCTTCAAATGTTGCCTGGCATATTTTTTCTTGCACAAATTTTCGTTATTTTGTTCCCCTTAACGAAACAAAGTTTTAACAATGGCCAAAAAAAAACTTTTGTTTGAGGCTATTCGAACGGAGTTCAGGTTTTCTTTCCTTGTTAAAATAGAAGACAGAAAAGAAAACATCGTCGTTAAGAAAAGAGAATTGAAAAATTAGTTTAAAAAATGAAAGCCAACAAAGGATGGCAACTTGAAGGCTGCCTTGCAGAAGGATGCCATTGAAGGAACCCTCTTTAACTATTCAATTTTAAAGAAAATATTTTACCGAAGTTTCTACTTAAAATTTTCAGTTTTTTCCTCCTGAAACCCTCTACCTGTGTATTTTATAATTTTTACATCGCACATTTCTTTATTCTTATTTTGTTTCGTTTCTTTTTATGTTACGTTCGGAAAAAAAGCTTTTACCAAAATTAACATGTATTGCTTTTAACGGCAAAAATATTTCCACAAGTATGAGTATATATTTTTTTTATTTTTCTGCTAACTCGAAGCGAGACAGTCTCAAGTGACTCCGTTCATATTTTTTTTATTTTGCAATACTTAGCGACAACACACAAATACATACCTAGCCCCCTTTCACATCAAGAATTAGAGGAAATGCGAAGTGGGTTTGTGTGTACATATATATCCATACATAACTGTAGAGAAATATTTATTTTTATTTCAAGCACTTCAAGTCCTTCAAATACATTTTGCTAAAATATGAAAAATGTAAATTGCAAATATTGTGGTCAGGTAAAATGCAAAATGGATTAACTAAAAAGACTCCATGCTTCCTTTGGGAGCCTTGAAAAAATTATTTAATCCACCCACGCCTCTTTGGGAGCCTTGAAAAAATATGCTTTAATAAATCCACGCCTCTGACAAAATATTCTTTAATAAATCCACGCCTCTGACCCTTGAAAAATATTCTTTAATAAATCCACGCCTTGTATGGACGGACCCTTGAAAAAATATTCTTTAATAAATCCACGCCTTGTATGGACGGACCCTTGAAAAAATATTCTTTAATAAATCCACGCCTTGTATGGACGGACCCTTGAAAAAATATTCTTTAATAAATCCACGCCTTGTATGGACGGACCCTTGAAAAAATATTCTTTAATAAATCCACGCCTTGTATGGACGGACCCTTGAAAAAATATTCTTTAATAAATCCACGCCTTGTATGGACGGACCCTTAAAAAAATATTCTTTAATAAATCCACGCCTTGTATGGACGGACCCTTGAAAAAATATTCTTTAATAAATCCACGCCTCTTTGGGAGCCTTGAAAAAATATTCTTTAATAAATCCACGCCTCTTTGGGAGCCTTGAAAAAATATTCTTTAATAAATCCACGCCTCTTTGGGAGCCTTGAAAAAATATTCTTTAATAAATCCACGCCTCTTTGGGAGCCTTGAAAAAATATTCTTTAATAAATCCACGCCTCTTTGGGAGCCTTGAAAAAATATTCTTTAATAAATCCACGCCTCTTTGGGAGCCTTGAAAAAATATTCTTTAATAAATCCACGCCTCTTTGGGAGCCTTGAAAAAATATTCTTTAATAAATCCACGCCTCTTCGGGAGCCTTGAAAAAATATTCTTTAACAAATCCAAATCTTTATAGAGCCTTGAAAATATTCTTTAATAAATCCAAGCCTTTTATAGAGCCTTGAAAAATATTCTTTAATAAATCGAAGCCCTGTATAGAGTCTTGCAAAAATGATTCGGCCTCTAAAGGTTCTCATAAATCCAAATTTTACCAAATTTAGTTCCATTTAACACACATTAATATAAATGTCCATAAATACCCACCTCAACCATCCAACAGAAATCGTATAGCCTATTTCATTTCCAGACTTATCGGTTCAAAAAAATCCAAATAGTACCAAATTTTGTACATAGATGTACCAATTTCCCAAACTTCCTACATACTACAATCCTACACCCCCACATTGATTCTAAATCCATGTTTCAGAAATCAAACTCTATTGGTTTACCCACAGTACAAATTGTACCAAATTTTGTACACAGTTGTACGAATTTCAAAAACTTCCAACATAAACCAAACCAACAACTCCAGAGTGATCTTAAATCAAAATTTCAGGATTCCAACTCCATCGCTTCACCCACAATTTAAATTGTACCAAATTTAGTACACTTAGTACAAATTTCTAAAACTTCCAACATACCCAAATCCTATTCAAACTCTACCGCTTCACCCACAAATAAAATTGTACCAAATTTAGTACACTTAGTACAAATTTCTAAAACTTCATGCATAACCCAACCCTACACCTCTACAGTGACCTCAAATCCAAGTTTCAGGATTCCAACTCTATCGGTTCACTAACAATTCAAAATGTACCAAATTTAGTACACATTAGTACAAATTTCTAAACATCCTGCATATCTCAATCTTACACCGCAACAGTGATCCTTACTCTAAATTTCATGATTTATAGCTCTATTGGTTCACCTAAAATTCAAATTGTACCAAATTTAGTACCATTTAGTATCCATAAGTATTATTTTCTTAAACTATACTATCAACTTCTCGGGTCTATGTCCTTCAGGAGTAAATATATACGCCATAGAATACAAATTTTGTAAATTTTTTTCATCCCCTAAATATTAACCGATCTTTATCAAAAACAATAGGGGTCTTCATTGGCCAGAACCCATCCTACATGCAAAATTTCGTGAAGATTGGTTCATAACTGTGGCCTGTATCGTATTTACAAATTATAATGGACAGACGGACGGACGGACACGCATGTCTAAATCGACTCAGCTAGTCGAGATATGACGATCGGTATACTATATATTAAAGGTCTAGGACCAATATTTCACGGCGTTACTAACTTTTGGGGTTGCACAAAGCTATAATACCCTGACAACATAGTGGTGTAGGGTATAAATATCCATCCCTTTTGGGGACCTTTAAAAAATTCTTAAATCAATCGACATCTTTTATGGTCATTTGAAAACATATTTATTTCACTTAAGTCATTTTGCAATTTATCTATAAGAAAAACATATATAAAGCCAGTAAGGAAAGCAGTAAAGTCGGACGGGGCCGACTTTATGAAACCCTTCACCACTTTGGGCATATTCAACAGATGAATCTTGGTTAGAATCGTCGCATTTTTAAAGGACCAGTAAAATGAAAGTGGATCCATAAATTAAGTGGAAAGTGGATCCATATTAAGGGACTTTGGTACACCATTTACCATAAATCAGGCGAAAATATATATGGGAGCTATATCCAAATCTGAACCGATTTTCACAAAATTTAACACTCATCGTTCTAGACTTAATTCAGAACCCTATGCCAAATTTCGTGCAAATCGAAAGATATATAGGGACGAAATTACCCTAAATCGGACGAAAATATATATGGGAGCTATATAGCTATCTGAACCGATTTTCATGAAACTTAGCACGCATTATTCTAGACTTAATTCATTACGCTGTACCAAATTTCGTGCAAATCGAAAGATATGTAGGTACTTTGGTACACCATTTACCTAAAATCGGACGAAAATATATATGGGAGCTATATCTATATCTGGACCGATTTTCACGAAACTTAGCACACATCATTCTGGACCTAATTCAGTACCTTATGCCAAATTTCGTGCAAATCGAAAGATATATAGGGACCGTTTACCTTAAATCGGACGAAAATATATATGGGTGATATATCTAAATCTGAACCGATTTTGAGGAAACTTAACACACATCATTCTATACCTAATTCATTACGCTGTGCTAAATTTCGTGCAAATCGAAAGATATATAGGGACCGTTTACATAAATCGGACGAAAATATATATGGGAGCTATATCTAACTCTGAACCGATTTTTTCCAATTTCAGTAGGATTCGTCCTTGGGCCAAACACATGATCTGTGCCAAATTTCATCCAATGCGGATCGTAAATGCGACCTGTACTTTGTTTACAATTTAACATCGACAGACAGACGGACGGACATGCACAAATCGACTCAGAAAGTGATTCTATGCATATTCTCAAAAGGAACCATGTGTCTATCTCGTTTCGTTTTGCCTGTTGCAAACATATGCACAAATACATAATACCCTGTACCACAGAGTGGTGAAGGGTATAAAAACCTCGCAGTTTAAGTAGCAATCATCATAAAAATGCTTCTCTTGAATGCTTCCTCTTTTCAAGGTTGCTTTTGTTGTATTGCCACAACAAGAAAACAAAATCGAAATTACTCCATTGCTTCCATATTTTTTTGTATCCTATGATGAAAGAAATATTTATTTTTGTCGTTTTGTATTACATAACAAAAATATTTTCTAATCGAAAATAATTTTTTCGAAGTTTTCAATGTCCTCCATTGCTTCATTTGTAGTTGACAATATTTGATTATGTGAATGTATGTGTGTATGTATGCATGTGAAGGTTGCTAAGTTATAATGTTTTTAGTATAAAATTTGGTCCATGGTGATTTTTGTAATATTAAATCAAATATCCTGGCCGCAGATTAGGGGTAGAATGGAAATTTTGGGCATTTTTTAAATAATTTTTTCCTGGGACCAGATAAGGTGTAGATTTGTTAAGCAATTTTTTCTTGAGACCATACAAGGCGAAGATATATATACCCTTCACCACACTGTGGTACAGGGTATTATGTCTTTGTGCATATGTTTGTAACAGGCAAAAGGAAACGAGATAGACCCATAGTTCCGTTTGAGAATATGCCTAGAATCACTTTCTGAGTTGATTTATGCATGTCCGTCCGTCTATCTGTCGATGTTAAATTGTAAACAAAGTACAGGTCTCATTTATAACCCGATTTGGATGAAGTTTGGCACAAGTCACTTATTTGTCCCAAAGACGAACCCTATTGATATTGGAAAAAATCGGTTCAGATTTAGATATAGCTCCCATATATAATTTCGTCCGATTTAAGGTGCACTAAAGTCCCTATATATCTTTCGATTTCTACGAAATTTGACACAGCGTAATGAATTAGGTCTAGAATGATGTGTGTCAAGTTTCCTGAAAATCGGTTCAGATTTGGATATAGCTCCCATATATATATTTTCGTCCGATTTAAGGTAAATGGTGTACCAAAGTCTCTATATATACTTCGATTTGCACGAAATTTGACATGTCGTACTGAATTGAGTCTAGAATGATGTGTGTTAAGTTTCATGAAAATCGGTTCAGATTTCGATATAGCTCCCATATATTATTCGTCCGATTCAAAGTAAATGGTGTACCAAAGTCCCTATATATCTTTCGATTTGCACGAAATTTGGCATATCGTTCTGAATTGAGTCTAGAACGATATGTGTTAAATTTTGTGAAAATCGGTTCAGATTTGGATATAGCTCCCATATATATTTTCATCCGATTTAAGGTAAATAGTGTACCAAAGTCCCTATATATCTTTCGAATTGTACGAAATGTGGCACAGCGTAATGAATTAGGTCTAGAATGATGTGTGTTAAGTTTCGTGAAAATCGGTTCAGATTTAGCTATAGCTCCGATACATATTTTCGTCCGATTTAATGTAAATGGTGTACCAAAGAACATATATATTTTTCGATTTACACGAAATTTGGCAAGGCGTACTGAATTGAGCCTGGAGTGACGTCTACCAAGTTTCATGAAAATCGGTCCAGATTTAAATATAGCTCCCATATATAGTTTCGTCCGATTTCATGTAAATGGTGCACGAAAGCCCCTATACATTTTTCGATTTTCACGAAATTTCGCATAACGTACTGAATTGAGCCTAGAATGATGTCTGCCAAGTTTCGAGAAAATCGGTCCAGATTTAGATATAGCTCCCATATATAGTTTCGTCCGATTTCATGTAAATGGTGCACCAAAGCCCCTATACATCTTTCGATTCGCACGAAATTTGGCATAACGTACTGAATTGAGCCTATAGTAATGTCTGCCAAGTTTCAAGAAATTCGGTCCAGATTTATATATAGCTCCCATATATAGTTTCGTCCGATTTTATGTAAATGGTGCACAAAAATCCCTACATATCATTCGATTTGCACGAAATTTGGCATAACGTACTGAATTGAGCCTAGAGTGATGCCTGCCAAGTTTCGAAGGTTATCATATAGTCGGCCCCGTCCGACTTTACTACTTTCCTTATTGGTTTAATATATTTTTCTTGAGACCTTACAAGACGTAGATTTTTAAAATAAATTTTTTAAAGAGGCCATTCATTGTTTAAATAATTCAATATCCCAAATTTTCACATCTCCCCAAATTTCCCCATCACAACTGCAAAAAAGAATCGACTCAAATTTTATCCATTTCCGCATGACTTCGCTCAAATTGTATCTGTACGACAAATAGCCCTTTGGCTATGGATATCTATTCATAAACATTTCGATATCAAAAATGTTGATGCCATGAAAGTTTTGTGTGTGTGTGTGCGTTTGTGTGTTGGTAGGATTTTGTGTATTTTGTTTTTTTTTTTTGATTTTTGTTCCGAAAAAATGTTTTTTGTGCACCTTCACAATCTATCTACCCCCTCTGGCTAAAAGTTGAAGGTCGTATATCTTCGAATTTTTTTATATATTTGTATTTTGTTGTTGTTGTTCGAAAAAAATAAAATGAAAATTGCTAATTTTCCATCGATGTAATCACATCAATAGGAAACCGTAACAAACACAAACTGCTGTTACCATAGAAATTTTCCCATGAGTGCTATCTTTGGAAAATATGAAGTAGGGATTTGGGAGAAGGTGGAGGGAGAGTAGAAGAAGTTAAGCCGAACATATATAAAGCCGAAAATTTTATTCATATAAATAACTCCAATCAATTGTGAAGGGGGTTTTGTGGGATATGGATGTTAAGTTTGGACGTTTTTGATACGAAAATAAATGTTCAGAAAACAAATCTATGTAAAAAAAATCTACGCCTTATATGGTCTC